>NC_022026.1:35136307-35150117 GCF_000317375.1 Microtus ochrogaster
TCCCCTTTCCCCCATCCCACCCCACCCCCCAGTTCCCAATTTTTGCCCAGCAATCTTGTCTACTTCCAATATCCAGGAGGATAACTATCCGTAGTTCCTACTCATTTACCCCGATTTTCCATTTCCAGAATTGCCTCAGTTTTGGGGTTTTTTTGCCTCTATTTCAATTTTCAAGTCATGAACTGTTTGCTTCACCTGTTTGATAGTTTCTTTTCGTGGTTTTCTTGGGTTTCTTTAAGGGATTTATTGATTTCTTCCAAATTTTTGTTTGTCTTTTCCTCTGTTTTTTTAAGGTATTTTTTCATTTCCTCTTTAAGGGTCTCTATCATCTTCATAAAGTTATATTTAAGGTAATTTTTTTCTGTCAATTCTGGGTTAAGATGTTCCTGTCTTCCTGTTGTATGACCATTGAGTTCTGGTGCTATGATGTTGATTTTTAAGTTATTAAATACATTTTTGCATTAATGTCTGCTCATCTCTTTTTACAATTTGTACAATCAGTGTTTTTGCCACTTGTCCCAACCCTTGCAGTCAGTGTCTGTCTCAGGGTTCCTCTCTTGGACCAATTTTTGCAGTTGCTGTCTGTGTTTTAGGGAGCCATTCTTGGTCTGCCCTGTGCAGTGACCGTTTGTGTCTCAGGGGGCCACTGAGGTCTCTGGGAATGGGTGGGTGTGGGGGTAAAATGGGACTTGTAGATTATAGGGTCTGATTGATGGGGGACATGGATCAGCCTATGGGTAGGAGATTTGCCTACTGGCTGGCTAGTGAAGAAGAGGCAGGTGTCAGAGGGGCCCAGTGTTTTGCCCTGGGACCTAGGTCTTAGAGACTGGGCTGCCCAGCTGTGGGGCTGGTCCCTCATCTTGTATTCTGCTCTGTACTGTCAGTCTGTAGGTCAGAGATCCTCTGAGGTCACAGGGGATAGATTCGTTTGAGTACAGAGTGGGACTTGTAGCTTATAGTTTGATTGATGAAGGCTTGGAGCAGCCCACTTGCAAGAGCCTTGCCTCCTGGGTGACTGGTGAAGCTAAAGCAGCTGGTTGGGGGGGATGGAGTTTTGCCCCAGGACCTAGTGCCTAGAGACTGGACTGTCCAGCTGGGGTACTGGTCACTCACCTCTTGGTCCACTCTGTGCCTTCAAAAGTAATTTTATATGCAACACCCTTTATTTATCCTTTGCACAGCTCAAGATACTCATTGGCAGGAAAATGTGTAAACAAACAATATTATATGCACACAGTACAATATTACATATAATGAATTGCTGTAATATGAGCGGCAGGGCTGAGTCTGGCCCCCCGACTAGCTTTACCCAAAATAATTACATGGAAACTGTATTCTTTTAAAGACTGCCTGGCCCATTAGTTCCAGCCTCTTATTGGCTAACTCTCATATCTCGATTAACCCATTTTTAGTAATCTGTGTAGCACCAAGAGCTGATGGCTTACCAGGGAGATTCTTAACCATCTTCCTTCTCAGGGAGGAGAGACATGGAGTCTACTGACTCAGCTTTTTTTCTCCCAGCATTCTGTTCTGCCTACTCTGCCTACCTAATTTTCTGTCCTATTAAAGGGCCAAGGCAGTCTCTTTATTTAACCAATGAAATCAACACAAAACAGAAGACTCTCCTGTATTACAATGAAAAAATAAAATTTGGACAAAAGTGTTCCAAGTATTTGATTCAATATGAAACTAGACAACACTAAACTATTTTATGAGAAAAATAATCAGAAGATTCTTTGTTTTGGTAGAATTTAGGATTAACTGGGAAGGGATATAATTGACTGTCTTAAGTGATAATAAAGTTAAATTTTTTCAAGTGATTTTGGAGTACATGGGACATTCAATAGCTACCATTTTTATATGCTATGGTAAATATAGTTTACTTAACAGAAAGAACAGAAAAATAAAAATGAGTTCCTGAAGTTTTCTAAGTGAAAAAACCTGCGCATTGAAATTCACTTTGAAATGCATCAAAAAAGAAGTTGGATGGATGGATGGATGGATGGATGGATGGATGGATGGATGGATGGATGGATAGTTAAATGGATGGAAAGACAGGTGGCTGGAGAGACACGTGATAATGACACAATATTCATTAGCTGTCTCATCTAGGTGATGATCCATGGTTATATACTTTCAGATCTTCTTTCTGTTAGAAAATAGTGTTCCTAATTTCAAAAAGATGCAGCAAATATCGGTGCTTATAGTCCCAACCTGGCTGAGTTCAGTGCCTGAAACCCACATGAGACTGAATAGAGACAGCCCACTCCACCAAGTCATCTTCGGACTTCTGCAATGCATCATGGCAAGCATGCAGCTGCCTGTCCCCATTGTGCACACACAAACATAAATAAGTGAAAAAGCAGATGAATAAATAAAAATAGTGTTTATGGAAATTATGGGAACGTATGTGGGCCTTGCAGCATAGAAAACATTTTTATTGGTCTAAGAAGAAAAAGGAAATCAAAGGTTACCATGGTAATCAGAAACTCACTGTATGGAAAGAAAAGGAATGGAAGGGTCACGGCAGAGTGGAGAGTTGGTATGCTTGAAGCAGAGGCAGTGTGTAAGTTTGCTTTAAAAATGAAACAAAGGGCTATAAATAGATTGATGTCATTGAATGGTCTTCCTCGACATTTGTTGTAAAGGAGATCTTAGGAAAGATCACTCATCCTATAGTTTTTTTTTTTTTTTCCTACAGGCTGTATCAGTGAGTGCCTGCAATTTGTCTGCTTAGTCACATAGCTATTGCCACAGTACAGGCACAAAGTAATAAAGACACACTAAAGGTAAAATTAATGGGAGTGCTTATTTGTTAAGCTGTGAGTTCATGGTCACCACAATCAGTGCTGCATATCTCTTAATGAATTGTTTTGAGACTTTCCAGGACTGCTATGATGATTTCAGTCCAGAGCGAATTTCCATGCACCAATTACTATAATGTTCCTTTGGTTAATATGAGGCAAAGTAACTTGTATATAAGTGCTTGACTTCAAAAAGTAAGAAAGAAGATCTAGAAGCTTAGTACTCTAATTCTTCTCACAAGACCCTGTTCTAAACCATATGAATCAAAAAAGCATTGGAACTTTAGTCTCGAGAGATTGATTATTGCAATAATAGAGGATCAAGAAGAGCCTAGTAATTGTTCAGAGCTGTTAGGACTTAAAGTTAGGTCTGTGAGCATGTGTTTCAGTAAACTAGCTATCTCAACACTCTAGTATAGGCCACGAGACAAAAGGAGCAAGTGAACTGTGAAATGACTGGAGCACATTTAAAAGGCTTATAAAGAGGCCAGGGTGGAAGTAGTACAAAGAGATTTAACTATCTAGGAAGAGACTAATAGTATTAAGTAGAAGGGAGAAGACTGGTAGATTTTTACAGTTTTAAAATATGATTACATTTTGACCCTGTATGTTACCCTACTAAGATGAGCATACTAAATAACATATGCCTGCATAACTACAGATACCCTGAAGAGGCTGAGCATGGCAGTACATGCCTGTAAATCCCCACACTAAGGTAACAGAGGAAGGAAGATTGCTGTGAGTTTGAAGACAGCCTTGTTTACATGGGAGGATTCTCAAAAACATGTACTGTAAAAACTGTTATGTTTTCCTTGCATCCAGAAGGATGATCACATAAGGCAAGAAAAGGATAAAGGGTCTGCGGGATGTATTAGTTGGTCAAACTGCTTGCTGTGAAAGTCTTATAACCTGAATTCAATTTCTGGAACCCATGTTTTTAAAAAACAAAAAATGAATAAAAAGATGCACTGGTGCACACATTTCATCCAGGTACTCCTATACCAAGATGAAATACATAGAAAGCATTGCACTGAAGTTCAAGTAGTCATAGAAACAAGAGAGATCCGGCCTCAGCCATTTGCAAAGATAGAACCAGCTCTCAAAAGTTGTTCTTTGACACCTACACATACACTATAGCACGTGCACATTCCATGCCCACTAAATGAACAAACAAGTAATTTGAAAATGATATTTAGTTTAAAAAGTAACTGTCAAAAAGATCAGATGTAGGACAAGAGGCCATATTTCGATGCATCTAGCATTAAAATAATAGAACTGTTGATAATAAAAAATTAGAGAAAGAACCATATTAAAAACATTAAAAATTAACAAGAAAATATTCTGTAGCAAGGGTCACTAAAAAGGAAACTAAGATTAAAATAAACATTCAAGTCCTTGAAAGAAAAAAATTAGAGTATTCTGCATATGATGATTGCTGGCTTCTAAATTGCCTTGCTGATTCTTTGGTTTCTTATTGGAAAGAGCTGGGAGTGTGTATTGGCATGAGCAAAGGAATATCCAACTTAATGAAGATGAAAAGAAAAATTAGCACATCTGGAGTGAATGGAGAGACAAAGGGCCAACTTCTGGGGCTCACTGGCTGAAATTATGAAACTGTGTCAGTGTGGATGGATGATGCTCCCAGGCTCCTGGTGCTTAGGCCTAATGAAAAGATCAATTCATCAAGCCGCAGACAAAACCAAACATGCATAGGAGAGGACCCCTGTGCGGTGCCAGGACTAAGACAGACTCTGTCCAAGACACTTTAGAGATTCATGCTTTTGGAAAACAGTAACATTTTTTTTTCTGGCAACTCGGAAATTCTGCACGTATGTTGGAAAGGCTCAGAATGTATTTGATTTGCTCTGAAGCAGGTGTAATGCATTCTATTGAAAGCCAAGAGAAGTGGGAGAAAAATCCTTGAAGCAAATGAATACTACTTTTGGCCAGCAACCCTTCCTGGTTTCATCTGTAGTTCCAGCTGAGCAGCAATTTGGGCATGCATGTGATTTGACCTGCCATAGAAACTAACTCAGAAAGCTTTAAGTGTCACACATTGGCTTACAACTTGTATGTTAATTTCAGTCACTGTGTGGAGGAAATTCAATTTGGAAACTGAAAAGGAAATTAAAAAGGATTTAAAATTTAAAAGTTCAAGGGTTTTTAAATGTTTTTAAGTATACACTAACTATATAGAATAACAAGTTTCATTATGATGTATTCACACCCTGCTATCCTTTCTTGTACCTCTCTTAGTCCTATTCAGCTTTCAGTGAATTTGTGTATATTCCAACTATGATTATTTGCCTCTGGTCAGAATTTAAGGTACATAAATCACATATAGAATATTTAATTGTTTTCTTTCTAAAAATAAAATACAATGCAAATAGAAAAGGGCAGAATATGCAAATAAAAGATTTAAAGATTCATGGATTTTGGAAGTCCAAAATAAAAACCATCAAATCTAACAAGTACATCTAGAAACAATACAGTCATGAAATCAATATAAATAAATAAATAAATAAATAAATAAATAAATAAATAAATAAATATTATCTGTGTTATTTATCAAAACATTAAGTTGGAAAAACATGTTAATTCTGAACAGTGACTTGTTTTCAGCATGTGTGTTCCAACTATGCTTGTTTGCCTCTGGTCAGAATTTAAAGTACATGAATCTCATATAGAATATTTAAATGTTATTTAGAGTAAATATTATATTAATCTAAATAGCTAAAGTATGCATAACTTCTATCATCTTACAATATAGTATATTTAGCAAATATAACAAAGTTCCTGTGCATTCATACACAGTACTTGCATATTACAGTGATTTCCAGTGGAGGAGCTTCAAGCCATCTGGGGTATATTCCTGGGAAGACTGTTTCTTTCTGTGTTTCATTATGATATATTTATACATGTACATCTAAAATTAGTAAGAGACCTACTCTTAATAGGAACGAAAATCCTTTGTCTTCACTTCCAGTACACTGATGCATTTAAAAAAATAGTCTAAGAATTTATTAGAGAGAAACAGTAGGGAGCTTATATGATCCTTATGACCACAGTAGAGCTCATTTAATCTAGAAAAAATACGTATAATTAGCCTTAGCTATAAAGTTAACCTGGAATTGAAAACAGAAAAGAGTTGGCACTGAGGGTTGAAACACATAATTAAGAAACTGAAAGCTGTTCCCAAACACAGATGAACCTTTCTCAAAGAACTCTTTTTATGTATTAATATTAGAAAAGAAAAAAAATTGTTAAGCACCAAGAACTGTATAAGAATGCAGGTTTAAAGAACCTGGAGGAAATGCATAAAGAGCTGCTAATATGCAATAGCATGTTAAACAAGTTGTAAGAAAAATGGAATGCAATGTGGAGTAGGGCTTCAGAGAATGATTGGGTCCTTATGCTTGGTTTGAAGTTAATAATTGGACTGATCAGTTTCATTTTGAAAGCTATTTTGTGGAACCCTGAACATAAAAAAGGTTTGGCCAATGTGTCGATGTGCCACACTTTCTTTATCCATTCTTCAGTTGAGGGGCATCTCGGTTGTTTCCAGGTTCTGGCTATTACAAATAGTGCTGCTATGAACATAGCTGAACAAATGCTCTTGTAATATGATTGATCATCTTTTGGATATATTCCCAAGAGTGGAATTGCTGGATCCTGAAGTAGGTTGATTCCCAGTTTTCTGAGAAACCGCCACACTGATTTCCAAAGTGGTTGCACAAGTTTGCATTCCCACCAGCAATGGATGAGTGTTCCCCTTGCTCCACAACCTCTCCAGCATAAGTTACTATTAGTGTTTTTGACCTTAACCATTCTGATAGATGTAAGATGGTATCTCAAAATTGTTTTGATTTTCATTTTCCTGATAGCTAAGGATGAAGAATATGTCCTTATTTATCTTTTGGCCATTTGCAATTCTTCTGATGAGAATTGTCTGTTTAGTTCAATACACCACTTTTTGATTGGGTTATTCAGAATTTTAATGTCTAATTTCTTGAGTTCTTTATATATTTTAGAGATTTGTCCTTTTTCTGATGTGGGGTTGGTGAAGATTTTTTTTTCCTTTCAGTAGGCTACCTTTTATACATTAGAGTACTACTCAGTAGTAAAAAATAATGACAACTTGAATTTTGCATGCAAATGAATGGAATTAGAAAACATTATTCTGAGTGAGGAATCCCAGATCCCCGCCCCCGCCAAAAAAAAAAACTGAAAATGGTATGTACTCACTCATAATTGGATACTAGTCATAAACAAAGGTCTCTGGTTCAGAATCCTAAAGAAATTAAGTAATAAGGTGAACCCAAAGAAAAACATATATAGACCCACCTGGAAATTGGAATCAGAAAAAGTTTGGGAGCAGGGGGAAAGGGAGTAGAAAGGGGGAGAAGGGAGGTTGAGGAGAACTTGAGGGAATGGGATGGTCGAGATGAAGGAAGGACGGATATGAGAGCAAGGAAAGAGATATCTTGATTGAGGGAGGCATTATGGAGTTAGCAAGAAACCTGGCTCTAGAAAAATGCCCAAGAACCCACAGGGATGAACCCAGCTGAGACCTTAAGCAATAGAGGAGAGGATATCTGAACTGACCTTACCCTGTAGTCAGACTGATGATTATCCTAAATATCACCATAGAACCTTCGTCCAACAACAGACGGGAACAGAGGCAATGACCCACATTGGAGCACTGGACAGAGTTTCCAAGATTCAGATGAAGAGTGGAGGGAGTGAGAGTATCAGAAAGGAATTCAAGGTCATCCACTGAGACAATTTGCTTGAGCTCATGGTAGCTCACCAACTCTAACTGGACTGGGAGTGAACAGGCATGGGAACAACCAAGCCCCTCTGAAGGGGGTTGACAGCTGGGGAAGACTGAGGGGCCACCAATAGTGACACTGGGATGTGTCTCTATTGCATATTTCGGCTTCATAGGATCCTATTCTCTTTGGATGCAAACCTTGCTCAACCTAGACATAGTAGGGAGGGCCTTGGACTTTCCACAGGGCAGGGTTCATGGCACTCCCTTAGGGTTGGAGGGGTGGGGGAGAGGGTCTGTGAAGGGAGAGAGAGGGGACTGGGGGGAGGGGGTGGAATGGGAATTTGGATTGGTGTTTTTTTTTAAGTAATAAAAAATGAAAAAGAAATAAAGTGTGTGATTCATGAAAAAAAATGTTTGGCCAACCAAATGTCTAGAAACATATGTATGAGAACAATGCTTTATGTTTTCTACAGTAGGAGCATTTGTTTATTAATAATGGCTCTCTTTCTCTTCCACTTTTATAGACATGAAACCAAGAGAGAATTATAGCTTTAGACATGGATATATGGAACATGAGATAATTTGAAAAATCCCGACTCTCGTGCCAATCAGTTTGTGACCTGAGGCATAAGTTTGGTTATCCTTATCTTAATAAACATAATAATAAGTGTTATTATTGGTCCTAAAATATAGTGATGTTTAAAACTGCTGAGTTATGAAAAGAATTATTGCTTCAGTGTTCAGGAAAGCAGGTAACACCTGCAACATTTTTATCTATATTTCTCCAGGGAAGTACAGAAACAGAAAATGTGATATTATACTGATAAATAAGTAAAGTTTATGCCCTTGAACATATAGTTAGAACATGTCTGTGCTGAGAACAAATTTGGGGCCAAAAGCCTGCCAAGTTTGATATATCCCAGATGTTAAAACAGAAGAAATCACTCAGAGATTTATAACAGTTTTCTAAAGCAAGTTGGACAAGCACTAACAATATTGTTTTCTGATTATATTATTTGTTGTCCTCCTCCTATTCCTAAATAATGGAATACCATACTTGATTGGTGAAATGTGTAGAAATATCTGCTTTCTTATTCTGCTGCTGGTTAAATAGTTGGTTCAATTCTTGGAGCTGATGCAAGAACACCCATTTCTGATTATAAGTTAGTTGTAGGCAGTCATATTTATCAGTATTACAAGATAGATTTTGAATCCTATCTCACTTCTCATGCACATTTCTCAACTGCTTCATAAAGTCTATAAAAATATGATCAGGATTGTAGTTTTTGAGACTCAATTAGTTAATTATCTGTTCCTGTGATAAAATATGACCAAGAAAACTTTAGACAAAGAATAAAACTTAAGGTTCCAGAGGGTTAAGATTTATTTAGAGGAACGTGGTAATAAGTGGTAGACATGGCAGCAGGTACAGGGAGCTGAGAGCTCACATCTTTAACAACAAACAAAACAGACAGAGCAAACTGGAAATATACCTACACTTTTTATTTCTCAAAGGTGGTCCCAGTTACATGTTTTTTCCAGCAAGGATGCACCACCTAAACCTCCCTGCACCACCAACTGAACCCCAGGGTTTCAAATACATGAGCCTATGGGGGACTCTGGAAGATTTTCTTACTGAGATAGATGCCAGGGATCTCCAATAAAGTTTCCAGTCCTTGATTCTTACTAAAAGTTTCCTAGTCATTCACATAATTACACTAGTCATACAAGACGATACAAGCTCATGCTAACAGCCAAGGTTTAAAGTCTCACTGATTTACCCAGGGCAAGCCAATTACCCTCTACCTTAGGGTTTTTATTACTTTGAAGAATAACCATGCCATGGCTACTCTTATAATGAAAAAATTTAATTTAGGGGACTTGCCTATAGTTTCAGAGTTTCAGTGCCTTATCTTCATGATGGGGAATACTGTGGGTATACAAGCAGACACAGTGCTGGAGCTGAGAATGCTATATATTGCAGGCAACAGTAAATCAATTCAAAGTCACACTGAGGGACTCTTGAACAAAAGAGACCTAAAAGCCCACTCCCACAGTGTTATACTTCCTCCAACAAGGCCATACTTCCTAATAGTGCAACTCCCTTTGGAGGACACTATCATTCAAACCATCACACTTACCATAGACTTCAACTTCCCTCATAGTAAAATAAAGAATACAAATAGCTGCACCAAGTAATTGTCTCCACAAGCTTTTTTATAGCTGTGTGTGTGTGTGTGTGTGTGTGTGTGTGTCTTTATGTTTTTGTGCTTAAAAGTTTGGAGTTTCTTTGGAGATTATAACATTTCTCAGCATTTCTTCCTCCTTCCTCCCTCTAAAATTCCCAACTCAACTTTCTCTACTCTCCTTCAAAATTCATGGTCTCTTTTTTCATTAATTGTTATTACATGCATATATATGTATATATGTGTATATTCCTAAATATACTGTTCAGTCTGTATGTTTCTTGTATATATGTCTTCAGGGTTGACTGTTTGGCACTAGACAATCTGTTGTTGTGCTCTTCCCTGAGGAGGACCACCTTCTCCCACTGTCAGTTTTCCTATACTTCTTTGTGCACGGTTGAAGCCTCATGGGCTTTTCCCCATCTACTTTGCAATATCCATTAGCATAATCCTTGTTCATCTCATGTTCAGAAAGTCTTGTTGGTGTGACTTTATGTGTGTGGCTTCTGACATTACTAGGAGATACAATCTCACCTTTAATAACTTGGATATTAAAATTTATTTTCTATGTTTGAGAAATAGCTAAAATATTTTTAAATGACTGCTTCATTCCTTTCAATAGATATGAAAGTACTGTTATTAAAGATGTGAAATTACATAATTCACATTTGACAAGCTTGCTACAAGTTAGTATCATTCATCTCATCCTCTTGTGGGTATAATTAGTTTTCTATTGCTGCTGCCACAAATTACAATAATCTTAGAATGTTCTGTAAATCAGACACATAAAATAAGTTTCATGGATCTAAAATCAGAAGGCACAGTTACATCTTTTTTCCAAAAGAGCTGAAGGAGAATCTATTTTTCCTTCACTTTTCCCAGCTTGTACACATTGTCTATATTTCGTTGCTCACATTCCCTCCCTCCATTGCTTCTTTCAACTTCTATTTCTTTAAAGACAGAGTCTCACTACATAATTCCAGATGGCCTCAAACTCTCAGAAATCTGCCTGCCTCTCTTTCCCAATTGCTTGAATCAAAGTTGTGCACCACCATGCCTAGTTTTGCTTCTTTATCTTTTAAAAACACTTGCAGAAGCTAGACCTAAGGTCCTGGGTTTGTTCCTTGAGCTCATTACATGTAAAGTATGGTAGTGCAAGACTGTAATCTTAGCCCTTGGAAGCTGGAGGCAGGAAGATCAGAAGTTCAAAGTCATCCCTCCCTACAATGTAAGTTCAAGGACAGCCTTGCCTATATGAGAGCCTATATCAAAAATATATCAAACATATAGGTTACCTATGCTCTAGTGGATGCCCCCACACCTATAAACCTATTGGCAGAACTAAGTGGCTTAAAAAATATCACATTAAAATTGGAATTGGAAGAGCAAAATGGTAATACAAGTATGGGAGAAGTTGGAGGACAGGAAGTGAGGGGTGGATTTGAGCTAAATACATTGTATAATGTAAGAAATTCTTAAACAAGAAAGAAAAGAATTTAAAAACTTATCAACCAACAAATAAAACCTTTGCATTTGCCTTAGAGCTACATTCATCTCAAATAATATCCTTTCAAATTTTTCAAGTTAACCACATTTCCAAAGCCACCATTGCCACAGAGGCTAATGCAAGTGCAGGTTCAGATACTTAACATGTAAGATGCCCACATATTTGCAGATCATCTGGACTCAAGATCACTAGTCAATACTTTTTTCATTCTTCAGGACAGTGCTTCTCTATGTATCCCTGACTGTATTTGAACTCACTCTGTAGACAGGTGGGTGCCTCTGCCACCCAAGGGTTGGGAGTAAAGGTGTGCATCACCACACCCAACTACTAGTCAGAATCTTATTGTTTGCAACAGTATCGCATATTTGAGATAGAAATACCCACATTACTTTTGAAGTCTTCAGTCTAATGAAAAATAATCTTACAGTTGACTCTTTAGTTAAGTTGAGGGCTATAGTCAACACAGGCTTATTCTATTGTATGCTATTTTGACCCTTTTTTAGGGTTAATGAAAATAACTTAAAAGATGTTAGGAATGGTGTATGTTTTAGCTGCCAGAAGGATTAGCTAGATCCATTCTACTTATTCAAGTACAAAAGGTCATAGGCTAGGGAAGAAGTGGTTATAACATAAAACTCTAAGCTTTTATAGGGTCGTTAGAATATGCAAATCCAGTAATTGAAGAAATGGGGTTATCAAACTTAGAAGGTTAAGAGAATAGACTCAAATGAGCTATAATGTCAACAAAATGATAACTCCTTCATTTAGAAGAATACCTCTTGTCCTTTGAAACACTTATTTTTCTGAGAAATTGAACTATTTCTGTTTTGATGTAATTGCAAGATGTTTCTGTGAATTCAAATAAACTACAAATCATGGTCCTATTCTTGCAGAGATTGCAGCATGGCCATTAACACCAAAACAAAAACAAACGAATCGGTAGAGGGAAAGTAAATACAATTCCTGTGTGGTCAAATCAACATGAGTAATTGCTTCAGAGAAGAGATAGAAGATCTTGCAGTGGACTGTCTGGAAAAGGTACTATGGTGGAAGGACGCAATCTGAATTTGGATTCAGTTATGCATGCTTCAAAAACATTGACAGCCTTAGATTCAGTAAATCAACAAATAAGAATCTAGCCAAAGCAATTTTAAAAGCAGGAAGCTGTATCATAGGGCACCTTAATACAATGACAAACAAACACTGACTGTTTCCCAAATAGGTTTACATGAATTATGATAGTGGACGTTGTTGCCATCAATGACCCTTTCATTGACCTCAACTACATGGTCTATATGTTCCAGTATGACTCCACCCACAGCAAGTTCAAAGGCACAGTTAAGGCTGAGAATGGGAAGCTTGTCATCAACGGGAAGGCCATCACCATCTTCCAGGAGCGAGATCCCACCAACATCAAATTGGGTGATGCCGGCACCGAGTATGTTGTGCAGTCGACTGGTGTCTTCACCACCATGGAGAAGGCTGGGGCCCACTTGGAGGCAGGGCCCAAAAGGGTCATCATCTCCTCCCCTTCTGCGGATGCCCCCATGTTTATGATGGGTGTGAAACATGACAAATATGACAATTCCCTCAAGATTGTCAGCAATGCTTCCTGCACCACTAACTGCTTAGCCCTCTTGGCCAAGGTCATCCATGACAACTTTGGCTTCGTGGAAGTACTCATGACTGTGAATGGCCCCTCTGGGAAGCTGTGGCAAGACGGCCGTGGTGCTGCCCAGAGCATCATCCCTGAATCCACTGGCGCTCCCAAGGCTGTGGGCAAAGTCATTCCAGAGCTGAACGGGAAGCTCACGGGCATGGCCTTCCATGTTCCTACTCCCAGTGTGTCTGTCGTGGATCTGACATGCCGCCTGGAGAAAGCTGCCAAGTATGACGACATCAAGAAAGTGGTAAAGCAGGCATCCGAGGGCCCACTAAAGGGCATCCTGGGCTACACTGAGGACCAGGTTGTTTCCTGTGACTTTTAACAGTGACTCCCACTTTTCCACCTTCGATGCTAGGGCTGGTATTGTTCTCAATGACAACTTTGTAAAGCTCATTTCCTGGTATGACAATGAATTAGGCTACAGCAACAGAATGGTGGACCTCATGGCCTACATGGCTTCCAAGGAGTAAGAAGCCAGCCCTGGACTACCCATCCCAGCAAGGGCACAGCAAGAGAGAGGCCCTCTGGCTGCTGAGCAGTCCCTGTCCTACCTCAACCTTGACACTGAGCATCTCCTTCACAGTTTCCATCCCAGACCCCTGGATAGCAGGAGGGGCTTAGGGATCCCTACTCTCTTGAATATCATCAATAAAGTTCATTGCACCCCTCTAAAAAAAGAAATGAAGAAGTATTGGAGAGGCAGGAAAGATGGAAGATCAAAGTGGGTTTTGTTGTTTTTTGTTTTGCTTTGTTTCTTCTTATTTTTAAAAAAGAAAACAGCCGGGCGGTGGTGGCGCACGCCTGTAATCCCAGCACTCGGGAGGCAGAGGCAGGCGGATCTCTGTGAGTTCGGGGCCAGCCTGGTCTACAAAG
>NC_022026.1:35150217-35153980 GCF_000317375.1 Microtus ochrogaster
CCTGTAATCCCAGCACTCGGGAGGCAGAGGCAGGCGGATCTCTGTGAGTTCGGGGCCAGCCTGGTCTACAAAGGGAGTTCCAGGACAGGCTCCAAAGCAACAGAGAAACCCTGTCTCGAAAAACCAAAAAAAAAAAAACTATTTTTTTCCTTATACATACCAATCCAAGTTTCCACTCCCTCCCCTCCTCCCATTCTATCTACATACCCTCCTACCTACCCCTATCCAATCCTCATAGAGGGTAAGGTGCATTGCTTTGTAGAAGGTCTGAGGCCCTCCCTACTATATCTAGGCTGAGTTAAGGAAGAAATCTATCCAAAGAGAATAGGTTCTCAACAAGCCAGTATATGCAGTAGGGATAAATCCTGGTGCCACTGCCTGTGGCTCTTTAGTCTGCCTCAACCATGCAACTGTCAACCACATTCAGAGGGATTCGTTTGGTCCTATGTTTGTTTCTTCCCAGTCCGGCTGGTGTTGGTGAGCTCCCATTAGCTTAGGTAGATTGTTTCAGTGAGGGTACCCATCATGGTCTTGACCTCTTTGCTCATATTCTCCCTCCTCCCACTCTTCAATTGGACTTTGAGAGCTCAGTCCAGTGCTCTGATGTGGGTCTCTGCTCTGTTTCCATCAGTTACTAGATGAAGGTTCTATAGTAATATTTAAGATATTCATCAGTCTGACTACAGGGCAAGTCAAGATCGGGCTTCCCTCTCCTCTATTGCTTAGGCTTTTAGCTGGGGTCATCCTTGTGAATTCCTGGGACTTTCCCTAGAGCCAGGTTTCTGATAACCCTATAATGGCTCCCTCAATCAAGATATCTCTTTCCTTACTCTCATCTCTGTCCTTCCTCCTTCTGAACTATTCCATTCCCTCATGTTATCCTCCCCTCTCCCCTTCACCCCTCCTCTTCCCCTTCTACCCTCCCTTCTGCCCACACCCCTATGCTACCAATATTGTCAGGTGATCTTTTCTGTTTTCACTTTCCAGGTAGATCTATATGAATTTTTCTTGGGGTCCACCTTATTACTTAGCTTCTCTAGGATCATGTACTATAGGCTCAATGTCCTTTGTTTTATAGCTATTATCCACTTATGAGTGAGTACATTCTGTACTCCTTTTTTGGGTCTGGGGTACCTCGCTCAGGATAGTGTTTTCTAATTCCATCCATTTGCATGCAAAATTCAAGATGTCATTGTTTTTTTTACCACTGAGTAGTACTCTAATGTGTAAATGTGCCGCATTTTCTTTATCCGTTCTTTTGGTTGAGGGGCATTTAGGTTGTTTACAGGTTTTGGCTATTACAAATAATGCTGCTATGAACATAGTTGAACAAATGCCTTTATAGTATGATTGAGCTTCATTTGGGTATATGCCCAAGAGTGGTATTGCTGCATCCAATTTTCTGAGAAACCACCATACTGATTTCCAAAATGGTTGTTTTGAATTTTTAAGAACTTTTCTGGGGGTGGTGCTGCAAGGGTGAAGGCAGATTTGGAGGGAATGGGAAATGAGAAGAATTGAGGCACATAATTGATGTGAAATTCCCAAAGCATTAATAAAGAAATTATGTTAGTAAAAGAATTTCACGCAAGATATTTTGATCTTTCCCTCACTTAATCTCTCCTATATCCTCCCTGAACTCCCTACTTATCCCTCTTCAGGATCTTTCTCTTTTTTTTTTTAATTTATTTATTGAGGATTTCTGCCTCCTCCCCGTCACCACCTCCCATTTCCCTCCCCGTCACCACCTCCCATTTCCCTCCCCCTCCCCTGAATAAGTCCCTCTCCCTCATCAGCTTGAAGAGCCATCAGGGTTCCCTGACCTGTGGTAAGTCCAAGGACCGCCCACCTCCATCCAGGTTTAGTGAGTTGAGCATCCAAACCGCCCAGGCCCCCCCAAAGCCAGCACGTGCAGTAGGATCAAAAACCCATTGCCATTGTTCTTGATTCTCAGTAGTCCTCATTGTCCACTATGTTCAGCAAGTCCGGTTTTATCCCATGCTTTTTCAGACTCAGGCCAGCTGGCCTTGGTGAATTCCCGAAAGAACATCCCCATTGTCTCAGAATGTGGGTGTACCCCTCGCGGTCCTGAGTTCCTTGCTCGTGCTCCCCCTCCTTCTGCTCCTGATTTGGACCTTGAGATTTCTGTCCGGTGCTTCAAATTGGGTCTCTGTTTCTGTCTCCTTTCATCGCCTGATGAAGGTTAATATTCAGGGGGATGCCTATATGTTTGTCTTTGGATTCACCTTCTTATTTAGCTTCTCTAGGATTGCGAATTATAAGCTCACTGTCCTTTAATTATGGCTAGAAACCAAATATGAGTGAGTACATCCCATGTTCCTCTTTTTGGGTCTGGCTTACCTCACTCAGGATAGTGTTTTCTATTTCCATCCATTTGTACGCAAACTTCAAGAAGTTCTTGTTTTTTACTGCTGAGTAGTACTCTAATATGTATATATTCCATACTTTCTTCATCCATTCTTCTATTGAAGGGCATCTAGGTTGTTTCCAGGTTCTGGCTATTACAAACAATGCTGCTATGAACATAGTTGAGCATATACTTTTGTTGCATGATAGTGCCTCTCTTGGGTATATTCCCAAGAGTGGTATTGCTGGGTCCAGGGGTAGGTTGATCTCGAATTTCCTGAGGAACCGCCACACTGCTTTCCAGAGTGGTTGCACAAGTTTGCATTCCCACCAGCAATGGATGAGTGTACCCCTTTCTCCACACCCTCTCCAGCAAAGGCTATCATTGGTGTTTTTCATTTTAGCCATTCTGACTGGTGTAAGATGGTATCTTAAAGTTGTCTTGATTTGCATTTCCGACCTTTCTCTTTTAAAAGAAAAACAAGCACACAACAAGGCCATCTACTCCAGAGCAAGAGACTTGCCCTGGAGCATGATTGATCAACTCCTTTAAAGAAAACTCATCTTTTGTCTCCCAGCAGGTATCAATTGTAAATAGTTTCTGGGCTAGGGGTGGGTCTTTGTGCCCACTTGCTCTCCTCCACACTGGAAATTTGTCTGGCTTCAGTTTATGAAGGCCTGGTGCATGTTGTCATAGTCTCTGAGTTTGTCTGTGCATCAGCACTGCTGTGTCTGGAAAATGCTCTTTGCTTGATAATATCCACTGCTGCTATTCGTACAATTGTTTTCCACCTTTTCTTCTGCATGTATCTCTGAGCTACAGATGAGAAGTTGTGTGAGATAGACAGTCCATTAAAAGTAGAGTATACTGAAGCCTCTTCTCTACACATTGACTGGCTATAGATGGGGTTTCTGTGTTAATTAGCATTTATCGTAAGAAATTTTTGGTAAGAACAATATGTCATTATGAGTCTTTTTATTTTTTTGCCATGTTCATCTAGCTGGGTAATAGCAATAGATTTTCCTTTAGTGCTACTGACCTACCTAACTTCCAGTTTTTAGCCTTATTGATAATATCAGGAAGAGGTTCTCTCTCACGAAGTGGGTTTTAAATCCAACCAAAGGGTGGTTGTGAGGCACTCATTTGCAGTAAGTCAATTAATGGAGCCAAATTAATAGTGAAAACAAGACAAGGGAGATTTATTCAACATAGGCACATTGGGAAGAGGACAAACTAGTTCATCTTCCTGGTACTGCCTTGAGGGTAAGGTTTAAATAGAAAACAGGAGATATGCATAACTCAGCAATCTGACTAAAATGTGATCCCAACCCCCAAGCCATCCTACTTGTGCATCATTGTCTCAGATCCATTCTCTTGCTCTCTCTCTCTCTCTCT
>NC_022026.1:35154080-35176846 GCF_000317375.1 Microtus ochrogaster
TTCTGAAGTCAGGTTCTTCTTCTGGCTGCTCTCGCCCTTGTTCTTTTCCCAGAATGATGCTTCTGGGGAAATTTCAATTTCTGGGATCTGTTGTTTCCAAAATCTAGTGGCCAAAGGAATGGCCACAGCACCTTTGAGAATATCTGCCAGGATGGTTTTATTGCTTGGAATGAGGAAGGTTTTCGAGAGGAAACACACAGGTGAAAGGGGACTAGAACCTTGATCTGAACAAAAGAAAGTAGGGTAGCCCTGAATGTTACAACTTTCCTGGGCACAAATATACTTTAACATAGGAATTAGATGAGATACGCTCATAGTCACACAGTTTGTGGCTTCTGGATTTATGTTTTGTGGATTTAACGAAATGAAATGTAGGGCTGGAAAACTGGCTGTAACTGGAGCAGTTACAAAGAAACAGTATTTAATTCCCATGGATGTGGTAGCTCACAACCATCTATCACTCCATTTCCAGGGAACCTGATCCCCAGTTCTGACCTCTTAAGGCACTAGAAGCACAAATGGTATACAGACATACATGCAGGACAAACTGTAGAAGGCTCTTTTTGGAACACCTGCCCACAAATCATAACATTGAGACTTATTATTAATTACGTGGTCCATTTACACAATGCAGTACTACCCAGCAGAAAAAAATAATGACATTTTGAATTTTGCAGGAAAATGGATGGAGCTAGAAAACATTATTTTGAGTGAGGTAACCCAGACCCAGAAAGAAAATATCATATGTACTCACTTATAGGTGGTTTTTAAATATAAAGCAAAGAAAACCAACTTACAAACCACAATCCCAGAAAACTTAGACAACAATGAGGACACTAAGAGTGACTTACATAGATCTAATAATCTACATGAGAAGTAGAAAGTATAATAAGAAAAGATCTCCTTAGTAACTTGGGAGCATGAGGACCTTGGGGGAGGGTTGAAGGGGGAAGGGGATAGGCAGGGAGGAGAGCAGAGAAAAAATGTAGAGCTCGCTAAAAATCAAAAAAAAAAAAAAGAAAGCTCAGCCTTAGCTTAGGCTTATTCCTAACTAGTTCTTAAAACTTAAATTAACCCATATTTTTTTAATTTACACTCTTTTACATAGCTTGATTAATTTTACTCTGATCTTGCTTCTTCTGTGTCTGGCTGGTGACTCTTCCTTTCTTCTTCCCACAGTTTTCTATGGCCAAAAATCCTACCTGTACCTTCTGCCTAGCTATTGGGCATTTAGTTTTTATTAAACCAATTATGGTGATGCATTTCAATACAGTGTAAAGGAATATTCCACAACACAAAACACTCATATACATAAACCAATAAAATAAAAAAAAGCTAAATAAGAATGGAATTCATATACAATGGGAGAGCAAGTTTAAAAAGGTATTTTATTTTAGTGTCATAGGTGGGAGCTTAGAAGAGAAAAGGAAGAGCTGTTGTAATGAAGGTGTGGGTTCCAAGAAATGTGATACTAGCTGGGAGGTGGTGGCATGTGGCAGGTGGGCAGATCTCTGTAAGTTCAAGGCCAGCCTGGTCTACAAGAGCTAGTTCCAGGACAGGCTCCAAAAACAAGCAAAACAACAACAACAACAAAAAAAAGAAATGAGAGACTGTTGTGAGTCCCCACCCTGGAATTAATAAGGCTTTCTGGTTGAAGGCTTGGAAAGGGAGTAATAAACTGCTCAGTGGATTTTGTCCCTTCACAAACTGTTATCTCAAGGCACCTACCTCTCTTCCATAGCAATCCTCAGTACAGTATTCAGAAAAGATGCTCATTTAATGAAAGAAAAATAGTGAGAAACCAGACTGTCTCCGTGGCATCCCTGGTTTCCCTCCAAAAAACAATCCAAAACATTTTGGCTTAAACTCTTGGCTATCAAAAACTTTATGCTCCAATATCCATAGTGACATTATTTATACTAACAAGAAAGTAGAAAAAATGATCATGAAATTTCAAATGGATAAACACAGTGCTATATATTCATAAAATGGAGTATTATTCAGCAATAAAAAGAAATGATGGCATATGCTATTTTGTATGAATAAATCTTTAAAATATGATAAATGAAAGAAGGCAGGAGCAAAAGGCTTCATGGAATTCCATCCATAAGAAATGTATATAAATTCACTGATCTCTCGAGGCAGAGAAAGCTTGCTTAAGGCTAGGGTTGCAGCAGTGTTGATAAACTGGTATAAAGTATAGGGAATAACTTTTTATAAGCATATAGACACTTGAGGTGATGAAATATATGACTATGAGACAGGGAGTATTTATATAACTCTCCTTTTATAGAAATTATTGAATTATATGCTTAAAATTAGTGAATACTTGATACATAAATTATACCTTCACAACATATAAAAAGGAAGCACTATTAGAACTTTAATTTGAGTCTGCATGATGAGCCATGACTGTATGCCTTCCTAGTTGTGAACAGCAACACAGAAATTCAGTCCTGATACTTGTTTTTTTATGTCAAGTTGAATATACAAGCCTCCATAATTCCAGAGTCTTAGAGCAAAAGGGTTACCTTGATCTGTACAACCCAATCTATTTCAGTTACTTTTCTAATTGCAATAGTGAAGTACATGTCAGAAGCAAGAGAGAGAGGAAGAGAAAGAGAGAGAGAAGAAGAAGAAGAAGAAGAAGAAGAAGAAGAAGAAGAAGAAGAAGAAGAAGAAGAAGAAGAAGAAGAAGAAGAAGAGAGAGAGAGAGCTAGTTTTTGGCTCACAGCTTCAAAGTTTGTTACTTTTTTTCTTTTTTCAGAAATAGAAAAAACAGAAAGGTATGATAAGACAGTTCCACAGTGGTAAAAAATATGTTGTAAAAGTTTCTCATATCTTGGTGGGCCAAGAAGCAAAGAAATTAGTCTATTACCACTAGATGTGGATATAACTTACGAAGAACTACCCTTACTCATTTATTTTCACTAGCTGTTCCCTGTCTCCTAAAGGTTCTACAGCCTTCAAAATTTGTACAACCAGCTGGGAAACAGGTTTTCAAAATGCAAGCCTTTGGGATATGTTTCATATTCTAACTGTAATGCCAGCTAATTTATATATGCGATGAAACAGAAGTGTGTTATGTTTTATGAGTGATGTAGATCAACTCTGGTCTGCTTCTGACATCACATAGTTAAGTCATAATACTTATAGAAGGTGACCTCATCCCAACTCAAATGTCATAGGGAAAGGCTGGAGCCATACAGGTCAGTGACAGGTGTCCTAGTTTGCTTTTCTGTTGTGATAAGCAACTTGAACAAAAACAGTTTGGGGGAGGAAAGGGTTTATTTTAGCTTAATCTCTCATGAAGATAAATCAGAACTCAAGGCAGGAACTGAAATAGGGGTCATGGGGGAACACTAACTGTTTTTCTCCCTATGGCTTGCTCAGCTTATTTTCTTATAAAAATCCAGGAGTGGTACTACTCCCAGTGGGCTGGGACTTCCCATATCAATTATTAGTGAAGAAAGTGGTCCATAGACTTTCTTATAGTCTAGTATGGTGGAGGAATTTCATATATATATATATACACATATATGTATATATATATATATCAATTGTATATTAAAATTTCAATATATATATGCATATATTTAGATAGATTGTATTTTTGTGATAGGGGTTTTCTGTGTAGTTATGGCTGCCTTGGAAGTCACTCTATAGGCAAAACTAGCCTTAAATTCAGAGATTCACCTACCTCTGCCTCCTGAGTCCTGTGACTAAAGGTATGACCATCATGCCTGGCTTAAATTTTATATTTTTTATTGTTGTTTCATATAATTGATTCCGATCCTGGTTTCCTCTCCCCCAACTTCTCCCTGTTCTTTCTCTCCTACCAATCTACCAAACTTCATCTTGTTTTTCTCTTTAGAAAACAAACAGGCATACAGAAATGAGACAAAAAGTCTTTCAAAACGCCATTGGGTTTGCTTTGATTGGCCACTTACTTCTGGGAATGGAGCCTGTATTTGAGTATGGTTAATATACTCAGCAAGACTCCACTGGAGAAAACTAATTTTTCCTTTGTAAGTGGATGTCAGTTGGAGATAGCTTCTCTGTTAGGGATGGTAGATAATGGCCACTTCCCCACTTAATACTGGGTCCTCAACTGGCATCTTCTTAATTGAAGTTTCCTCTTCCCAGATAACCCTAGCTTGTGTCAAGTTAACAAAGAAACTACCACCATGATAGGGTATTTATTTATCATGTGCAAGGCGTTTGATTCAATTTCTGGTATAGATAATTAAAAAGAAATCAGTAACATGAGGAAGGAAGATGTGGTGACTTCGTGCTTTGAAACTCCAAGTAATTTTCTTACTTGTAAAGATCATCCCAAGAAAGTTACTATTAATATGCCTCCTTCGGAAGCTAGCTCTGGCTAAGTTTTATGTACTTCCTTGCATTTTAGGAGTGGTGTCAGGAAGAAATGAGAAGCTAAGGCTGGTTCCTTCTATTTTCCAATAATACATCAAGCCCAATTCTTCTCATGTTATCGGGAGCTAAAAACTCAGACACAGGTTATAACAAATTCAAAATCTTTATTCTAGGGGGCTAGGCATACACTCAGGAATATGGGACCCAAGTATAGTGCTGCGGGTTTATGTTAGAGGTTTTTGAATGCAGAAACTATGCCTTTGCATCTCACTTGGCAGCTGCAGGGGGTGGGGCAGGAGAGGACTTCACACAGGCAAGCTGTTTAACAGAAGGTAAAATAAGCTGTTAGCTTGAGGGGGAGCACTGCTCTAAGTGGCAATTTAACAGAAACTGGGGTAAGTGGTTAGGAAGACTTCGGGAGGTCTGCACAAGCAGGCAGTTTAACTGAAGCTAAGATAAGCTAGGTGAAGCACCTTGGCCTTAGGTTCCTAGAATAGAGCTCGGTAATTTTTCATGGAGCTTCCCATCAAGTACAGAATTCTGGTCAAACCTAAAATGACCTCAGCAAGAATACAGGATAGAGGAACCTCTCCACTGTCTTGCCTTGTCACGCCCTCTGTTAAGTGACATCCCAAGGGGAATTTAAAATTAACTACAGTAAGAGTATTTACATCATGGAAATTGGTTAAGTGCAAAACTTTTGTTCTTAGACAAGCACTTGTTACTGAAGAGCTAAAGAGAGCTATGCATGATCCATGTATGTTCATGTTTTAATGCTCTTCCATTGTATACTGGATTTGAGGATGATGATGTCTCTGCTTTTTTAACTGTTCATTTATCCATAAAATATATTGAAAACATAGGCAAAAGAAGGCCATTCACCCATATCATCTTCAAAGTTCTCATTCTGAAGTTAAAGACCATGACATTAGCTGGCAGCTTGGACAAAGTATAACACAAGGAAGCTAATCCTGCATTTATCTGGGGTTCACAAGTCAGACCCAGTGACAGAATGTTGCTTCAGTGCACTTCCTTCCCTGAATGGCTTTGGTGGCTTTTCTGAAGACACTCTACAGCAGTTTGATGACGAGGCACATTGGAATTTCATTAATCAGGGGCTATAGATAAAACAAGGAGTGTTGTTTGTTAGAATGGGGCATGGAATGCAGAAATAATGATGTCAGTTAAAAGAAGAGGATATGGTATTTGTAGTAGCTGAGTTTCTGAAATGAAGGGCAAAGTAGGGGGAAAATCTTTACCAACTAGCCGTTGACAAAACAGGAATTGATAACCATGAGCAATAGTTGGAAAATGTCCCCAAATTTCATTAACAACTTACAGTGTTGAAAGACATAGTTTCCAGTGATTTAGCTCAATTATATAACTGAATTTTGTTTGCAGTTTATAAACTGAAAAGTATCACTTTTAAAACCACACATGCTAGGTACAGCAAAACAGCTAGCTTTGATTCAGTAACTTGAACAAGAAGAAGGAAACAAAAATGAAATAAACAGATTTGCAAATAGGCTATGTCCACTATTTTCCTTGTTAAGAGTTTAAGTGGGAGCCTTTCCTTATTAGTATATATGACTGGTTTGACATTTGGAAAATAGTCTTTGTTTTCTCAGGAAGTCATGTTTGGTGATATGGAAGTTCAGCAGGAGCTGACTCCATTTTCAGTTTGGTCTGTTGAGGCCTGGTGCAGGAATTCAGTGCATGTCAATAACTTACCATAAATTTCTCCCCTCAGTTCTCTCTCTCTCTCTCTCTCTCTCTCTCTCTCTCTCTCTCTCTCTCTCTCTCTGTGTCTGTGTGTGTGTGTGTGTGTTTGTACAATTAGTTTTTGTTTGTTTGTTTGCCAATTACTGCAGATGGAGTCTATGGCTTCCCTGGCAAGGGGCTTGAGATTGAAACACACAAAGACACACTGACAGAGAACACAAGAGATCTTTAACTGATAGCCACACCCCATGCAAACCCACCAGAAACCACTCTCCTGCCATCAGGAACTCCTGAGGGTCTTGTGCTCAGAGCAGCTGTAGGCACTTAGATCAGGGGTAAACAAGTTGTTTAGTTTAAAAGAAATTCAGGATCTGGGGGTTCACAGCTCCCAACAGTGTTATTAATTGTTTTAGAATGCTTTCTACTGCTATGATGATCACCAAAACCAATAGCAACTTGAAGGAAAGGAAATCTTTTTCTTTTAAATATTTTTTATTGAAAAAAAATTTCCACCTCCTCCCAGCCTCCCATTTCCCTCCCCCTCCTCCCACTCCTCTCCCCCTCCCCCCAGTCCTCTTATTTGGCTTAGACTTCTACTTCACAGTCCATCATAAAGGAACATCAGAGAGGGTATTCAAGGTAGGAACCTGGAGGCAGAAACTAATGCAGAAGCAATGGAGAAACATCAGTTACCACATTTCATCCATGGCTTGGTCACAATGTCTTTCTGTTGCTTTAAAGAGACAATGATAATGGCAACTCTTATAAGGAAACGTTTAATTGAAACTGGCTTATAGTTCAGAGGTTTCAACCATTATTGGCATGTTGAGAAGCATGGAAGCATACAGGCAAAAATGGTGCTGAAGAGGTAGGTAAGATTTTTACATCCAGATTGCCAGACAGCAGGAAGAGAGTGAGTCTCTGGGCCTGGCTTTGTCATCTGAGAGCTCAAAGCCCACTCCCAGTGATACACTTCCTCTAACAACGCCACACCTCCTACTAATGTTACTCCCTATGAACCTATGGGGGCTGTGGTAGTTTGAAGTAAGTTGCCCCCATGAACTCATAGAGAATGGCACTATTGGGGGATGTGGCTTTATTGAAGTAGCTGTACCCTTGCTGGAGGAAGTGTGTGACTGCAGGGTGGGCTTTGAGGCCTCTTTTGTTCATGCTTCCCCAGTATGACTTTCAGACCGTTTCCTGTTGCCTGAAAGATATAGGACTCTCAGCTCCTTCTTCAGCACCATGTATCCTGCCATGATCCCTGCCATGATCCCTGCCATGATGATAGTGGACTGAACCTCTGAACTGTAAGTGAACCATCCCAATTAAATGGTTTCCTTTATGAGAGTTGTGGTCATAGTGCCTCTTCACAGCACTAAAAACTCTAAGACAGGGGCCATTTTCGTTCCAACCATTACACTCATTCTACTTTTCCATACAACTCAGGACCATCTGGCTCAAGGGTGGCACTGCTCCTTCTGCTCCATGTGCTGGGCTTGCCCATATCCATCATTAATCAAGAAAATGCCTTATCAGCAATCTGATGCAGATATTTTTCCACTTGATGTTCCTTCTACCCAGATGACAGCAGTGACTCAAGTCGAGAAGAAAACTAACCAGTATACTGATGACTTTCATTCTATTTTTTGTATTCATTTGTATTTGAAACAATTCCTAAATGAAATAATTCAAATTATTGAATTCATAATCAAATTAAGTTAATCAAAAATGAGATTTTAAAAATAAAAAAAAACATTTTATTTATTTATTTATTTATTTAAGTCTGTGGAACGCTGTGGCTGTATAATGAATGTGTGTATGTGTGCAGTTGTTTGCATCTGTTTGTGGCACCTTAGAGGCCTGAAGTTGGTGTCAGGATCCTCCTCTATAATTAATTGCCTACTACTCTGAGGTTCAATCTCTCACTTGGAGCTGATGATTTCTCTCCTAGGCTGGATACTAGTCAGTCGCTAGAATCCATCTCTCCTCTCTCTTCAGGGTTATAAGCAGGCATAGAGTACCCAGATTCTTGTGTGCATGCCAGACTTTGAACTGCTTATCCTGCCGGGGGCTTAGCAAGTGCTCTTAACTGCTGAGCCATTTCTCTAACCCTTAAAATGACATATTTTGTTTAAATTGGAAAACAAGGAGGAAGACAAGATAAAGCAAGTGAAGGCAGAAGGTAAGTGAGGTTCAGATGAAACATATTTGGATTTATGGCAGTAACTGGTTAATATGTATTAGGCTATTATATTCCTCAGCAGTGAGGAAAAAACGTTGTGCTTCAGTGGATTTCTATGCATTGTTTAGAGATTGCAGTTCCAAGTTATCTATTGCTAATCTTTTGATGCCTTTGAGCCATTTTACATCTTTGCATATTATAAGAAACCGACAGCATAATGCAAATGATTATTATCTATGGACATGGAAATAAATCCTATGTAGAGGAGGATGGACTCCAGCCCAAAATGAAGGCAGTTTGTTTCCATTTGCGAGTTCATTTCAATTCTCTGGGTGTCACCTGAAAGAAGCTTCACCAATGTGTGCTGCAGGATGACAGGAAGGAAGACATGCTGAACACTTAAAGAGAAGACAGAAAAATAAAATAAAATGACGTAAGTGATTCCAGGGGGTGGGGTAATCTAAATTCAGTGAAGAACAATAGCAAGCTGCTTTCATTTGCTATGTAGCTGCTGTGACCTTTCTGTTACTTTAGTGAATGTTGTTTTCCTCTATTTTTTTCTAAATTGCTTAACTAAGATAGAAGCAAATCTGTTAGACATGAATTAATCTTCCTTTTTTGCTCGGGACATTTTGTGTTTGAATATGATAGTTTCCAAATATTAATGAAGGGTCTCTCAATTATCTATGCTGATCTAGGTGAGAATCAGTGCAAGGAAGTATTGCTAAGAAGCCCAGGGCTTTCTTTCCTAGGGCCACATTATGGATATGGATTTAGCATCCTCAACCAGGGATGTCCCAAATGTCTGTTCATGGACCATAAAGTCTGCCTGATCAGCCTGGAAGAAAATCAGATACTCAGGGCACCACTCTACAAATTCTGACTTTAGTGTCAAAGAAAATTCCTAGAAAGAAGCTGTGCATTGTAGGACTGATGGACAGATAAATACTTCAAAGAATGTGGAGAGTTTAGAATGCTACAAGTCTGAGAGCACAATTGCAGTTTCTTCTGCTATCTTTAGCCACTTGCATCTTCTCAAAAGCCCTTCTTAGCCCAACTCCAACCTCCTTATAAACAGATTCAAAATTTTTGAAAGTGTCTTAGGGTTTCTGTTGCTAGCCACAATGACCATGGCAACTTTCATAAGTGAAGAAAACATTTAACGAGAGTGGCTTACATTTTTAGAGATTTGTCCATTATCATCAGGTGGGACATGGCAGTGCAAAAGCAGATATGGTGCTGGAGAAGGAGCTGAGAATTCTACAACTTGATCCAAATGCAACAGGGAGTGAACTAAGGCACTGGGTATGGCTTGAACATATATGAGATCTCAAAGTGACACACTTCCTCCAACAAGGCCTTACCTACTCCAACAAAGCCACATCTCCTAATAGTGCCACTCCCTATGAGCTTATGGGAATAATTACATTCACACTACTACAGAAACGTATTATTGTAGTAAAACCTTATTCTTCACCAAAGGACCAGTATGCTATCAGCTAGCATCATATCTGCCTGAGTCTAATCTGATTTGCAAACATGAAACCTGGGAAGGACAAAGCTCTATATTCCTGGCCCTTGATCATTCAGATTTGTGTCCCAAATAAACTATATCTTATTCTCTTTGAGAGCTGGTGTGTGTGTGTGTGTGTGTGTGTGTGTGTCTGTGTTTTTTATGCACCTTAGAGTCTCCAACCTATTATTTACAAGCTACCACATAAGTCTCATGCCAAGCCTAGATTGGAAATAGTGTAGGTAGTGATCCTTTCAAAGAGATATTTCCTTGATAGCTATCTCTTAGGGACATTTTAAATATGCTTTATATTATTTTAACCAAGGAACAGATCTTTCTAGAAAGGCAAATGCCTACTTGTTGATAAAAAATGAAGGACAGCAAGAATTTCTAACCAAGCTATTACTAGTAATGGTTAGTCTAGGAGTTAGAGAAAGGTATAGGGGGAAAAAAACAATCTTTGTGTCTTCTTTCTCACACCTCCCCAGTAAACTTTCTTCCTCAGTAATTGCTTGGGGCAAAGGCAGCATTAAACAGAGAAAGCAATGAACTGTAGTCTTTGTGTAGTAACAGAAATAAAAGCATACAAAGCAGTAGATAGCCCTTACAGCCAGTAAAGGGGATGGAACGAGAACCATGAGATCAGCTAGATGATGATTGGGAGGTGGCTCCCAGGCACCATGCAAAATCAAAATCTTTAGTTATGACTCCATAGGAGAGGAGAAATATTAAAAACAAAGCAATCTTTTATATATTTCATAAAATGGTTTCTTGGCTATTCAGAGCATGTTTATTTGGTTTACCTGATCTTTAAAAGTTGTTGGATATAAGGATTAGATTTCTCTTTTTCTTTTTTAAAAAAACTAAACCTCAATCCCCTCCTATAGTATGACTCTTTTTCTTTGGTCGTTGTGATCTATTTTACTGGAAGCATGGAGAACTGTGAGCCAGACTGGGCTCAAAGCATTTGACTCTTCACAGAGACTTACCTGTCAAAATCGTAACAAGACATGATTCTTCTCTCCAGTCAGATATGAGGCTGGATAAATTTATATAGTATAGAATGAAAACTACACATCCTGTCAGAATCAGTGACCTCACCGAGGAAGGATGACCACAGCATGCAAGTGCAAGGCCAAATACTAGCTGGAGGCTTGGAAAACAACTCAAAGAACAACCATACTGAAAATGTAATCCTTGTCAGAAGCACTAAAGTGCCTGGCAAACACTTGAACCAAGAAAGTGACGTTTTGTCTATAGTCCTACCCATTAGGGGTCATCAACAGACTGCATTAAGAAAAGAAAAGGATAAGAGTTTTGGCATTTTGTATCTAGATATTTACTTTAAATAGCATCGCTTTTAGAGTATTTTCTCCCCAAAACAAGTGAGTAGAAATTTAAATGCTGTTTTTAACACTGGTAAACTTCTTCAGGGTCTCAACACTTACTCCGTTCCTAGTTCTCCAAGCATCTCAGGCTGTCTGACTTAGGATGATTGCTCTAGAGATCAAAACTCACAGGGCAAAAATGGATTTCCCAAACAGCTCTTTTTTTCCAGAGACAGCTGGGGTCATTCTAACTGAGTCTACTAGCATTGTGGGCATAGTAGGGTGCAATTTGAAGACACACAATGCAGACCAAAGACCTAAAGTGTTAGCAAGAGCATTCTGTTCTCAAGTGTGTGAATCGCTATGATGTCACTCACAAGACTAACAACAGTAATGGCTGAAATGTAAGGGATCCTTGCTAGATATATCAGGTAGTACTGTGCTGGTTGTTTCTATGCACTATCTTAATAAACCACAAAATATGCAAATAAAGTGGCAACTATCATTGTCCTCATCTTATAGATAGAGAAACAGAGGCAGTTGACACTTAGCTGGGAGGCTTTTTCATTTGATTTGCTTAGTTGTATCAGAAAGGCTGGAAGATCCCAGATCTGTATCTGTGTCCTGAGGTTTCCTTAGCTCTAAATGTTGAGCATTTCCTGAGATTTTATAATATTTTAATACAACCTATGAATCCAATAAAACATTTCCTGCCTTCTACTAAATTTACCCTAGGAAAATATCACCAGATGGAATTTATTACTTGACTTGGAATTTATCAATTCTATTCACACCCTCCACAGAAAATATATAGTTTCTTATGCAGCTTTCAAAATGTGTCTCTAAAGTAATGAAACTGATTTTCATTTGTGATCCGTGAAACTCCCTCTTTTAACAGTCATACCTATAAGGATGAAGCATGAAATGATTTTGCATATGATAATAGTTATTGATGAGGAAGAGACAAAACCCTCTTTAATTTTCAGCACAATGGCTTCTAATGGTGAGTGTATGAACAAATAAATTAACATCACACAATTATTCTTTTTCTGGGGTCTAAAAGCCTTCCAGCTTCAGGGCACTCTCTGGCAAGAGTCATTGATAATTAGATTGATGTTTCCAAATATTATTACCTGATATTAGAATCTCCACCGGGATTTTGAATAGAGCATGACATGATGGCAGAAGCATTTTATGACCTGTGTATATGGTGTGGTACTCACTAGCCACACATAGCTGTGGAACACTTGAAATGTGATTAGTGCTACAGAGAACAGAATACATTGACACTGAGACAAGTATGGGAAGCATAAATGACCACTGCATGGCATGGAACAGGATGACCAGAAGAAGCATGCTGGGTGGTTGGGCAGTAGTTTACCTAAGGTCCATGGAGTCAGAATCACTAATACACTGTCATTTGAATCTGTATTCTTAATGTTATATTAGTCAAAACTGACTGAACAACAAGTTTATTTAGATTAAAATTATTTTTATTTTTCAAGGTCATAAATCTAGGCAACTTGTGTTTCCAAACACAACGCTGCATATAGGATATATTCAGTTATTTTAACACAGCAGTCTCTTTAATTATAGAAAATGAGTTGTATTGTTACCAAGAGCAGCAAGTATGTTGTGCATCTTACACAGGCCTCAAATTGTACATAGCTTAAGAAAGTGCACACAAGAAAATTTGCATTTTCAAAAAAATGATAAATTAGGGAGCAATTATTCATTCTACAAAAGAATTCACCAAAGGGCTACTTTAAATAGCTAGCTCTCCAAAAATGAATTCTAAATAAGATTCAATTAACAAAAATTCAATTTGCACACAACTCTTCAAGAACACATCTGTTTCCTCAAACCAGCTACACCTGTGGATCATTTGCAAAACCTCTGGAGGCTGACAGAGATTCTTCATAGAAGCTATGATACTAGAATTGAAATCACTCCAATCTACACAGTGTATGTGTACAGGTATACATACACATCTGTGTATGGGGGTCGTTGGTTGTCTTCTGATACTCTCCACATGTTCTGTTTTTTTGAGACAGGGTTTCTTTTGAACCCACACCTTATTAGTTAAGCAAGACTAGTTGGACAGCAGGCCCCAGAATTTTCCTGTCTCTGTCTCCCATACACTGGGATTACAGCCATATACTACCATGTCCACTGTTTTATGTGGTTGCTGGAAATCTGAACTCTGGTTCTTAGGCTTGTGCCTCAAGCACTCTAAATGACACAGTTATTTCTACAGCTCTTCTATTCTACAGTTTTGGAACTAACATGTTGTGTGTGTGTGTGTGTGTGTGTGTGTGTGTGTGAAAAAAATTTATGCCTTCTAAAAACTCCCTTTCTAGATCTGCTATTAAAAGCCTATGATATTTAGCTGAATTAAGAATATGGAAGAATGCATTCAACCAAAGAGTATCTTCAAAAGTGCTTTGAAATGGAAACAAATAACACCCAGTGTTATAATTTTAAAAAATGGCAGGTGAGAGAGATACCATACAAAAGGGCTCACAAGAGAGGTTTATTAGAAGAGGAGAGAGAAGGGGCAGAAAAGGGGAAAGAAAAGGGGTCATAGAAGGGGCCTGAAACTGGTTCCTGAGGATAAGCGTGGTGGAAAAGAAAGAGAGAGAAAAAGAGACAAGAGGTGGGCAAGTCCCACCTTTTAAAAGGGAACATAGTGAATGTGCACAGGAGGTGCTTTTAGTGGCTGCAGCCGAGGATGTATCTTGTCCAGACCTCAAGGGCAGGTCAGTGCAGATGCCTGAATACTAACATTCTTTCCTTTTGCTTATTTTAAAACGGTGAGGAATTAGAAAGGGGTAGCGGGAGAGGTGGCGATGAGGATGCCATGTTCTTGAGACTACTTTTTGCTGACCTTAGAGGGCATTGATCGTCTTTGAGGACCTGAGAAAGCTGGGGTGCTGGCCATGTCCTCAGGTATCTGACTATTTCACTGTACAGGTTCTGGGGAACCTTCAGGCACCACTTGGAACTAGCAAAATTCTGTTTGAGGTGGATCCAAGTTGACGTCCTGGGGCTCGCAAGAACTTAAAGCACCTATTGCTTTCCCATCACCACAGCACCACCTTGATATTCTCTTTCTATCTGATTTACCAGGAAACACACAGGTGGTTGATTACTGATGGCAGTCAATAGTAAAAGTGAAGCAGAACAAATTTGTACCAAACTGGTAAGGCTGTCTCCTGAGAAGGCAAGGAAAAGAAGTGACAGGGGAATGATCTCTAGGGCTAAATGGAAACAGGAGTTGAGTAAATAAAAAAAGGAAGAATCAGTGTGTGGTGGGCAAGAGGAAGCTGGCTTCTCCATCTGACCCACACACTGCAGCAAGCAACCAGGACATTTAGAGAGGGAAAGCAGACAGAAAATAATAAAGTGAAGAATTCTTTATCAGTTCCCCAACAGTCTGGTTTAAGAAATACTGAGACCAGATTTGATTTAAAAGGGGTGGTTAGGAGGTCTCTAAAAGAGTTCCCAATGGGAGGAGGAGGTGTATGAAACAGCTACCAACGATGAAGCAGAGGAAGATTGAGTGGGCACAATGAGTGAGGTAGAGAAGGAAGATCCAAAGGCCTGAATATGCTGGCATCCCAGATGTCCAGGGAGGGTCAGATTGAGTGGGCGCAAGCTGTTCAGTATATCATCACACAAGAAAAGTGGTCAAAGACTCTGAGACTTGGAGAGACACACTTGCCTGGTACTAGAGCTTTGAGAAAAGCCAGAAGGTAAGGAGAGGACTATGCTTAAGAAAGGAAGCCTCACACCCAGGGGAATCGTCAGAGGTGGCTAAACCCACCAGAAACCTTGTTGTTGGTATTGAATGGAAGGCGAAGCCATCAGCAAATGAAAAATCAGATTTGTTGCAGGTGGAAGAAAGTGGATCTGTTGAGGGTAGAGCAGGTGGGTAGGGTCCCAGAACGAAGAAATTACTTTTCAGTAGGCCCTGGCACTAAGCAAACATGGCAAACACAACAGAGTTCATGTAAGAGGTTTATTGGGGAGAGAAAGCAAAGGAGTGAAGGAGATAAAGGTGAAAGAGTAAAAGGCCTGCTGTGGGAGAATGCCTTTGTACAATGTAAAGATTTGCCACTCATATTAGTTTGATAAAACACTGATTGGCCAGTAGCCAGGCAAGAAGTATAGGTGGGGCAACCAGACAAAGAATTCTGGGAAAAGGAAAGGCAGAAAGTCAGTCACAAGCCAGATGCAGAGAAAGCAAAGTGAGAATGCCTTACTGAGAAAAGATAACAAGCCATGTGACTAAGCATAGATAAGATATGGGTTAATTTAAGATGCAAGAACTAGTTAGTAATAAGCCCGAGCAATAGGCTACACAATGTTTAACAAGGTCAGAAAGCTAGCTGGAAAATCCAGACAAACTTAAAACGGCCAACTTGTAAAGAGCATAGAATGTTCCTAAGAGAAATGTAAAAATTATGTCCCTAGAAACTGGAGAAATGGCTTAGTGATGATGTTCACTGACTATTCTTGCAGAGGACCCAGGTTTAGTTCCTCGTACCTACATAATGACTCACAACTATCTGTAATTTCAGTTCCACGGGATCTGATTCCCTCTTCAGGCTTTCATGTGTACCAATCATGCAAATGCTACACAGACATAATGCAGACAAATTGCCCATGGACATAAAAAATATAAAAAAGTATCACTTCAACATCTACCTTAGGAAATTAAAAAAATCTTGCTGTACGAAGGGTAATATTAAGAGTTTGAAGAGATAAGCCCAACACCAGAAGGAAATATTTGAGTAAAAAATACTTATCTGATAAGGAAATACCTTAAAAATGAAGAGTAAAGCTAGGAGATGGTAGCACATGTCTTTAATTTCGTTACTTGGGAGGCAGATGCAAGTAGATCTCTGAATTCAAGATCATTCTGGTCTATAAAGTGAGTTCCATGACAGCCAGAGCTATGTAGAGAGAACTTATCTTAAAAAAATAAACAAAAAAAATAAAACTGAGCAAGCAACAAACAACTAACAAATCAAACAAACAAAATTGCCTTTAAACATGGACATACCTATTAGAATGCCCATCATTTAGACACTGATAATCTAAATGCTGATGAATGTGGGCCAACAGAAATTCTCACTGTTGGCATAAATGCAAGTAAGTACAGTCACTCTGGAACACACTTTGGCAGTTTATTACAAAACTTAAAATATTCTTAGAATATAATCCTACCATCCTGCTCCTTGTTATTTACCCAAATGCATCAAAATCTTATATCTAAAAAAAAATATACATGTGGTTATTTATAGATGCTACACTGATACCAAGTTTGAGACAACTATGATGTTGTTCTCCAGTAGGTTTAAAGTATGCATATGGCATGACACATCTAGATAATAACCAATTACTCAGTTCTAAAAAGAAATTGTTCTATCAAAATATGACATTATGTTGCAGAAAAATAAATGCATATTTCCAAGAGAAAGGAGTCAATCTGAAAGGTAACATTGTCTTACTATATGACATTTGAAAAAAGACAAAACTACATATAATAAACAGCTAGCTGCTGGGGGTCAGGAGGAATGTAAAAGATGAATAAAAGGAGCAGAAAAGAATTTTTAGAGCAGTGAAATTACTCTGTGTGGTAGATATATATCACTATACTTCTGTTGTTGAAAGTCATAGAGTGTACAGTAAGAATAAATTCTAATAAAAACTATGCACTTTGAGTCAACAGAGTAGCAGTCTGGTTGTATATGTTTACAGTTGGGGCAGTGGTATGTGGAAGGAGAAAAATAATATACAGGAATTCATTCTTGCTATTAATTCATTACTTCCTCCTTTCTGTCCATATGCTAAGGAAGCACTCTACAACTGTGCTTTATTCCCTCCACTAAATTTCTCTATGAACCTTACATCATTTTAAAAAACAACAATAAAGCTTATTTTTAAAGTATTATGTAAGTTTGAATTAACATTACATACACACATATGTATGTATATATATGAAACAAGTCGTTTATTTAGTTGTCTTGGTATATTTCTAAATAGCACCGTGCTTCTCTCAATGTGTCTTATCTTGAATAAAATAATGCATGTCCATCCCCACATTATACTACAGTCTTTCCTTGACACATCTCATTAATGCTGTAACAGTGTTTTTCAAACACCTAGTTAAACATTTATAAATTTAGATACTTCTCTTGGCTATTCACATTCAATAGGTCTGAGGTAAAGTTCAGAAATCTGTATATTTAACAAGCATCCCAATGGATTAACAAGAGAAGAGGGCATGAAACCCAACTTCTGATTTAGGCAACCTTGAATTTCAAGAAAAACTGGAAAGTATTATTTATGTATTTGGATTAAGATTGGGTGTTATGGATTTGCAGCTTCCTGGGGCAGTGGGTCCCAAGAGCAGCCAGTACTGGGCAGGGCCCAGGCACACCATGCAGCATGTCTCCAAAGGTGACTGGTCCCCTGGGCGTCCCTGGCGGCTAGCCATGTGGGCAGCAGGTGGGCAAGGGGCGGACAGATAGGCACACCATGCAGATGGGTTTGCTGCAAGCTGCAGAGGTCCAGAAAGCAGCCAGTCCCAAGTAGGGACTGTGCACAAGACCACGCAGCAGGTGACTGTGGCCAGCAGGCCAGAGAGACAGATAAACATACCATACAGAGTAAAGTTAAACATTTATTCGGTGGATTATGTTGGGGAAAGAAAAAGCCGAGAAGGGAGAGAGAGAGAGAGAGAGAAAGAGAGAGAGAGAGAGAGAGAGAGAGAGAGAGAGAGAGAGAGAGAGAGAAGATGCCTCTCTGAGAGAGGGGACAGGAAGAGGAAGAATGGGACTCTGAGGCTGCAAGCAGGAAGGGAGTGGGCATGGCTTGTTTCTTAAGGAGACAGAACAATTATTACATTGGTTGTGGTCACTGAAAGCTTCTTATAGTAGTCTATCAGAAATCCTACGTCATTCTGATAAATTCTCATTTTTATATTATTAATAATTTTGTTTGGCGATGGTTCTCATAAAATTAAATGTGTTCAGATCTGAGAGTGTTTCATTACATTAGTGAAGATAACACAATAAATTCCAAGAACAGTACAAATATCTAGAGTGTTTCTTTTTTTTTCTACAAATATCTATGCTGCGTTTTCTGAGGTATGTTAAACCAGCCTCTCAGAATGTTGATGAGATTTATGCAGAATGTTTGTAGGAGAGAGGGGAGTTATAAATGAAGGCAGGCAACTGCAGATCAAAATATTACTTCCTGTTTAAAAATAGTTTTACAAGTTATGCTTTTGTTTGGGAAATAACAAAGTACATGTCTTAGCAAAGCAATTCCTTCAATTCCCTCAAGCCTCTGACAGGACCTATGTACCCTAGTTTCTTACCCCAGAACACAAACACAAAGCAAAAACCTTTGGAGTATAAAGCCTTTCATGATTTTGTTTACAAAGTCTTTGTCTATAGGTGTACTTGTTAAGTAGTACACACAGTATAAAGACATCTCTTATTCATATCTACTTCTCTGGGTGGCCAAGCTGAACAAAAATCACATTTCAAGCATGCAGTGCTGGCTGTGACATGCTGAGAGCTATGCACGTTTTCATCATTTCTATCCTTTTAACTTAGTACAAGCATGGAAAGAATGTAGATCAAACATTTTTCATTCTGTTTCAAATGATATCTTTCTTTCACAAATTGTTATTCTGACATATTTAGTAGTATTTTCTGTCCAATAGAAAAATACAAAATATTTTCCCCAAGTACCACATAATTGTGTTTTGTTGTGTAATTGGAATTCAAAGAATAGATAAACCTGGTTAGTAACAGATGCTGCAGCAGTGATTGGAATTTGTCCAATGCAAAGCAACCTTGAACATGTTCACATGACCAAGTGTGAGCTCTATAAAAATTCTGTACACCTTTTATATCTAATTACTTTATTATGTTTCAAGTAATCACAATGCTGTGGATTTTATTTTGAGTGGGAGAGAAAATTGAATCCTCCTTGTTAGAGTAAATAAAGAAAGGAAACTAACAACAGCCACCCTTCTAGAAAAAAAAAAACTGTTGAAGTGTGAAGAATCTTTTGTCAGTAAGTGTTCAATGACAATTATTCATATTTTCCCTATTTTCCCATAAATAAGCAAGTTTTTGTATTCTCTATAAATTAACACAATATAATTTTATTCTCCAGTTGGATTTGAAAATATATATATATATTCCTGAAAGTGAAGATAATTGTATTACTGTGAAAAATCCCAATAATTAAACAGAGTAAGTTGTTACTGTGTGCATGCGTTTTTGTTTGCAAGGAGGAGGGATAAAGGGAAATGCTTGCCACTAATTAATTTTTGAAATATTATACTATATTTCATTATATAAAAAATTTAGAATGTTTAATCAAGTTGCTATTTAGCACAGGGAAATTTGGAGCTTATGTGTTACCTAAGTACTTTTTTTCCTATTTAAAAAGGCATATTGGAAAATTGCATGTTGAGAGCAGCAGCTTTTAAGATAGGAAATGGTTTGAAACTATCAAATGGAAAGCAAAACTAAAATGAAGAGCCAATACCAGTAACAGATTTATTCCAGTCCTTTGTTTTACACCTTAGAACAAATCTAAATTTTATATATTTCAAGAACTAAGAGTAGGCAGTATATGAACAAAAAAAATGTGTCAACATTGATTGTGAACCCATCTAAAATGTAATTTAGCATTAATGCTAACAGATAACAACTGACAATATCAGATAAACATCATCTGTAACACATGTATGTTCTATAGTGTTGAACTTCTTTTAAACTACTGATGAACTAATCAAAAGGCTGGTATTCAAAATATATAAAGAACTCAAAAAACTGGACATCAAAATAACTAATAATTCAATCAAAAATGGGGTTCAGATATAAAGTGAATACTCAACAGAAGAATCTCAAATGGCCAAGATACACTTAAAGAATTGTTCAACATCCTTAGCTAAAAGGGATATGCAAATCAACACAACTCTGAGATAATGTCTTACATCTGCCAGAATGGCTAAGATAAAAAATGCTAATGACAGTTTATATTGGAGAGGATGCAGAGTAAGGCGAACACTTCTACACTGCTGGTCTGAGTGCAAACTTATGCAGCCATTTTGGAAATCAGTATGGTGGTTTCTCAGAAAATTGGGAATCAATCTCCTTAAGACCCAGCGACACTAATCTTGGGCACATACCCAAAGGATGCTTAAAGATACGACAAGGACACTTACTCAATTATATTTACTGAAGCATTATTTGTAACAGTCAGTACCTGAAAACCTAGATGACCCTCAGTTGAAGAATGGACAAAGAAAATATGGTTCATCTACACAATGGAGTATTACTCAACAGAAAAAAAATCAAATGATATCATGAAATTTGCAGGCAAATAAATGGATGGAACTAGAAAAAATTATTCTGAGTGAAGCAACCTAGTGCTAAAAACTGAGGAGTCTTGCAATAATTAGACAGACCACTCTCATTTTATAAGTGATTCATCAGAGTCAGAGGTTTTTGGTGAAAGTTTTAAAACAAAATCAGGGCATTTTGGCATTATAGCTTTTTGAATAAAGTGACTAATTTTGCTGTAGATCTTTTAACTTATTCGGTTCAGAATTGTTTGATCATTTACTGAGTACGATCTTTTCTATGTTTTTGGGGATTACTGATTGCATTCCCTTAGCTATGTGTGAAAACAGATTCCCAATGCCAGTCCTTTGTTCCTCTTCCTATGTATATGCAGAGATCTGTCTTCCTGCAACTATCTTTATTGACAGGCACTTGGTCAGTGTTTTGGAACAGGTAAAAGCATTCCATTTAAGATATTCCTAGATATCCAAAGGCATAGAATTACTACTTGTTGAAAATCTGTTGATTCATAGCTGCTCAGATAGATAGAAAAAATAAGCATACCCTGGTTTTGCCTCACTTATATAGATAAGGGGAGCAATGACCCAAAAGTAACTTTGCATTACAAGATTCCTAATTCCTTATGCTCATCTTCACCTCAATTTACTGATGATTTTAGTTCAGGAAATTTACCGCTTGTGTTCTACTCTCAGGGACAGCAGAAGAAATAATGAACTATTTGCCCAGAGAAAGACATCCTTCCTGCTGGTGCCACAAACACACAATGCCTACAATTAGAGAGTCGAATAAGCAGCATACCCCAGATCTGATAATTTAGAGGTCTGGGTCTCCTCTTTGTATCTGCCACTTAGAGCAAAGGTGTAAACTTCAGAACTAAAGGCCAATAGAAGTAGCAGTATTTAATGAATCTACTCTCAGAACAAGGGCCATAGCTCCCCCTGTTTGTTTACATAGGTTGCCTGGTTACTGACACTCTTTATTCATGCTGAGGGGGGGGGAGCAGCATGCTGAGCAAAAAGGCAATCCTTGCCTTATTGGTAACTTTACTGAAAAACAATTTTTTTAGCTCTTTACCTAACCAGCTAAAAATGTTGTGTACCACACTAGTGTGTCCCTCTAGAATCCCCTGATGTAATTCCTTTATTAACTAACTTTCTCCATTCAGGAGTCCATGGGACATTGACTAAGCCACTCCCACCTTTGAGCTGACAGCCACAGATTTTTGTGTCTGTGTGTGTGTGTGTGTGTGTGGGGTGTGTATAAACTCTTATCTATATTTTATCACACTAAAGAATTCCAGTCCTGGAGGAGCCCACTAATGCTGGGGAATTGCTTGTTAAGAGTATATAAACTGGGAACATTTGTAACAAGATATATAACAATAAAGAGACATGGAGTAGAAGAATGTGTTGTGAATAGATTTCTTGACCCTCAGATTTTAGTTCCTTTTGCTTAGTGTGGAGTCTTTTTTTGAATGCTGAGATGGATCCTTAGGAACTGGACTTTTAAGTTTCCTATTAATGTAGAGCCAGAAAGGCAAACACAGTATGTACTTACTCATGAGTATATATTAATTATAAATCAAAGGATAGCCAGGCTAAATTCCTTAGCCCTGGAGAAGCTAAGAAATAAGGAGGACCCTAAGAGGGACACATGGATCTCCCTAGGAAAAGGAAATGATTGAGATGTCTTGGGTAAGCTGGGGGCTCACATTGGGTAAAGGGGAGGAGATGGGGGATGGGAACATAGGGATCAGGATGGTCAACTTGGGGGAAGGAGAAGGGGGAGAGTAATAAAAGAGATACCTTGGGCCCTTTGTTTACGAGCTACCCAAGCAGCACGGAGTTCCTATCTGGGCACCAGGAGAGCCATCATTGGGGTGAGTGAGTGCGGCAACAGCCGGGAACAGGGAACTCAGATGGTCCTCATCCCTCCTACACTTACTGGTCATCCTGAAGGGGCTATACTGCCTGATACCTCCTCTCTCTTCCTATCCGACCCAGCTTACATCCAGAACCCCCCCTTCTGCATAACATCTCCCAGCTCAGCCTGCTCGGCCGCTGGGACCAAATCCGAATCTGGAGGCAAATGGGAGGGCGGGAGTTCCTTTGTCTCCATAGCCTGCCTGCAGCAAGCAAGGGAGGCCCTTTGTTTACGAGCTACCCAAGCTCACGGAGATCCAATCTGGACACCAGGAGAGCCATCAGTGGGGAGTGACATCACTGGGAAGGTACATCAGTGGG
>NC_022026.1:35184725-35185947 GCF_000317375.1 Microtus ochrogaster
GGGTGCCTAAACTAGCCTTCCCCTGTATTCAGATAGGTGACTACCCTAATTGTCATCATAGAGTCTTCATCCAGTAACTGATGGAAGCAGATACAGATATCCACAGTCAAGCACTGGACCAAGCTCTGGACATCCAGTTAAAGAGAGGGAGGGGATATTATAAGAGCAAGGGGGTTAAGATCATGACAGGGAACTCACAGAGACAGCTGATGTGACTTTGTGGGTACTCACGGACTCTGAACTCAGAGAGATAGGAAGTGAGCATGGGATTATCCTAGGCTCTCTGGAACTGGATGATAATTGTGCAGGTTAGTTTTTTTCTTGGGTCTTAGCAGTGGGACCAGGACCTGTCCTTGATATATTAGCTGGCTCTTTGGAAACTATTTTCTATAGTGGGATGCCATGCCCAGTCTTGATGCAAGGGGAGGAGCTGGTCCTGCTTCAACTTGATATGGCATGATTTGAGCACTCCCATGGGAGGCCTTACTATTTCTGAATGGAGACAGAAGAGGAGTGAATAGGGGTAAAAGAGGGTGGGAAAAAAGAATGAATGCAAGGAGAGGTGGTGTAGGAAGATAAGACCTACAAGGCCAAGAAATGAACCAACCTGGAGTCTGCCTGAGGGCCTAGCAACAGTCACTGTCAGAGGTCTTGATCATGCCCAACCAATGAGAAGTGCCACACAATGTCAACTGATCATAACATAGCCTGTCACTGGAAGAATGGTATACTAAGGCTCTCCCCATTGCTGAATAAATGAGTCTCCTTTTTTTTTTACCTGACTCCCAGTGTCTATGTTATTGACACTCTGCCTTCTCATTCCCTTCCCCAAGGAAGCCATTTAGAACCCAGCAAGAAGGAGGGAGGGGAACTGTCATTGTTATGTAAAATGCATCCATCCATCAATCAATTAATTAATTAAAAAAGATTAAAGATGTTAATCACACTGGGTGAGAATAAGACCACTAGCACATTTTTTTGAGCCAAATTTAAAGCAGGCTTTATTAAATACTAGCTAGGTTTGTACCTGGGATTTCTGGAGTATGGTGCCAAATTACATTAGTCAGAATCTTATACAGACAAAACCCAAAAGGCTATGTATTTTCTACCTTCATCTAATAAAGAGCAGATATAGATATAGATATAGATATAGATATAGATATAGATATAGATATAGATATAGATATAGATATAGATATAGATATAGATATAGATATAGATA
>NC_022026.1:35187190-35188227 GCF_000317375.1 Microtus ochrogaster
GGAGCTCAGTCCAGTGTTCCAGTGTGGGTCTCTGTGTCTATCTCCATCCATCGCCAGATGAAGGTTCTATGGTGATATGGAAAATATTCATCAGTATGGCTATAGGATAGGATCATTTCAGGTTCCCTATCCTCAGATGCAGAGGATAAGGGGTGATGTACCTTCTACTGTAAATACTTCTTATTAAATTTGGGCATAACTGTAAGTGTCCAGGAAGACCGGAATACTAGTCAAAAGCATGGAGGGGAATCAGCCAATAGGGGTATTCATCAGAAGAATCTGGTTTGCTGGCTCAGCTGAACAGACAGGGAGCAATCAGATTGGTTGGTCTGGTTCACATCAGCTTTCAGCAAGTCTAGGGCTTTCTGGTTTTTTAGGACTTGCAATAGTGTAGTGTAGATCATTTTTTTGGATCAAATTGTTGTCCACAGCTGATTCCTGGATGGTGTCTCTTAGCGAAGTGGACAGATAAAGACTAGGGGTGGAGACTAAAGTTTAAGAGTGTAAAAGAAATTTTACATATGAAACTTCCAGGCTCATAGTCTTGGTAGTTGGGGGAGCGGAAGAGTCCAAAGAACACAGAAGAGTGAGAGAGATCCTACCCTCAGGAATAGGCAACTAGGGAAACTTTGTCTGTTGATTGACTTGACAGGAATCCTTATCTGGAGTCCATTTGGCCTGTGTGGCTCCCTGAGGCTTATAGGAATTTTTAAGTTTAGAAAAGATAATCGTAGCACAAATAATAAAAACCCAAGACAGATATTGGGGTACAAGCTAAAAGATCAGAGAAGCAAAGCAGCCAACCACTAGAGAGCTGTTACTTCTATGAAATCTTCAGACAGAAAGAAGAGTGGGTTGCTGTCTCATCCCTTCTCATATTTCTTTCTAGTGCTGGGATTAAAGGTGTTCACTACCAGTACCTGACCTCTATGGCTAACTAGTTTGGCTACTGTGATTAAAGGTGTTTGTCACTACTGCATGGCCTGTATGGCTGACTGGTATGACTAGCTTTGTACTCTTCAGAGCAGCTATTTTGT
>NC_022026.1:35195187-35198754 GCF_000317375.1 Microtus ochrogaster
TTGATTTCTTTGTTGGAGGGCAGAAGTTGTAGGTCTTTGACTATCACATAATATTGCATTATATCTTCAATTGTTACACAGGACAGTGTAGGCCTTTGAATGCCAAAACTAGAAGGTCTGAGAAATTTTTCTGTGGGTAAGAAACTTTGGAGCATTGGCCTGTCTTGACTTAGGCAGAGTAGGACAGTATATCCAATATTTTATACAGTTTGTGTAGGGCCCTGGCAGCAGGAGAGACATGGGGCAGTTTTTCCAAGTGGTTAACATCATCACTATCCAGGTCTGAGCCCCTTGTGTCTTCTTTGGAGACTTTAGGATGGCTTCTAGGGTCTGGCATTTGTGCCTATCATAGGAATCTTTTTTCACAAAGCATTTTATATATCATAATCTGTAGCAAGTTATTAGCTTTTATGAGAGTAGGATTTGCATTTTTATTCCTGCTAAGTTCACATATAAAAAATAACATTTTTTGAATTGAAGCAATTTTAGTATCAAAATAAAATTTTAAATCATAAATACAGTCCACAGGGCAACTGTTGACTTTGTTTTCCTAGTTCTTTCATTTTACATCTTTATAAAATAGCACAGTATGACTTGGCTTATCAAAATAGCTAAAACTTAATAAAGTTAGCAAAGACCAGGAGACTAGACATAGATTCTTAAGTCAGTCCATGTTAGCATGAATAAACATTTGGTAAGGAACGAAAATCCTTGCTGGATTGCTTACATCATTGTCTTGCAGGATCATGAGATAGGAATATCCCAGTTTTTTATGTTTGGAGTTTGGTGGCCCTTACTCTTTAGCCTTTTCTTTATTTTTTAATATTACACATAAATAAAGGCATCATACTATAAGACAGTTTATAAATTTAAATTTCATAAATTTAAATATTTTAAAAGCTGTTTCTTTAAATAAATCAAGTATTTTTATTTAAATTTTTTGCAAAACTCCAAAATTTTCTTTTTTAAAGAAAGAATATGAAAAAATAAGTTATACCCTTTTTTTACTTCAAGAGAGAAGAAACATAATATGTCCAGAAGCCATAATCTGGACAAGTCAAAACAAAATTCCTAACAGTGCAAGAAACTCAGTGTTCAGTATCTGGGATTCATTCTGGGCTTCTCCAATGGGCTTGGGTCATCTTTGCAGATACACCCTTGGCAGCAAATACAGCATGTCTTCTAGGCTCCAGGTAGCTCCATTTCATTGCAGCTGTTATCCCTGGTGACCATAACATGGCACTAGCATCTTCAAAACTGCTTGTGTTTCCCACTGTGACTGGGCTGCATTTTTACCAATAGTCTCACCTGAGCTTTCTTTAGGAACTCCAGCCCTGCCACGTAATGCTTTTCATGACCCCTTTATGCCTATAAAATCAATAGCATCTAAGTAATTCTTACATTACAAAGTTTAGCTGCCAGCATAAGGTATGTTCTTCTTATGTATGAACAAGTTGAGGTGCAGCTTTAACAATGTATTAAACAAGAATTGCTTTGAAATGCTATCTTTCAGAAAACGTGTTTTTGTGACTTTGTTTTCAGGATAAGAATTATCACACTAAAACCAATCCTCATCCAAAATAACGTGGAGACCAGTTGCTGCCTCCTTAGTAGGTTTATATGTGATAACATTTAGTCAAGATGGTAGTTAAGTCACATGGCACTTACCCTTTTTAACCTTAATAAAAGTTGCTGACAGTCAAGTATTCAATTCTATCCTATGGGCTCATCAGCTAAGATAGTGACAAGCTACATGTTGTTTAATCCTGATATTGTTGAAGGAGCTGAACCAGGCCTGCTTTTCATCCTGGTGGGCTCCCGCATGGCTAGTTTTACACCCGAAATAATAACACACAAATTGTATTCATTTAAACACTGCTTGGCACATCTCTATTAATGTGTGTAGCACCACGAGGTGGTGACTTACCAAAAAGATTCTAGCCTATGTCCATCTTGGGTCGGAGCTTCATCGTGTCTGACCTGGAAAGGAGCAGCATAGTGTCTGCCTAACTTCCTCTCTTCCCAGCATTCTGTTCTGTTTACTCCACCCACCTATGTTCTAACCTATCAGGCCAAGCAGTGTCTTTATTAATTAACCAATGAAGTCAACAGATTCATATATGACATCATGATATAATCATCATCCATGGCACATGGTTCTGTTAACATTATCTATGTATAGATTTTTAGCTATTACTCCCATGTTCTGAGTTTTAATTTAATTTTCATTATTGATCTTACAGATTTTTTTAACCATGTTCAATAAACTTACAAAACTTGAGGTACAGAAAATTCACATAAAAGTCTTACAAATCTTTGATAAGGTTCTTATCTTAACAAAAGTTTTAGGCAGGGAAACTAAACCATCAGTCTAATTTTTGCTCATTTGCTTTGTTATTTTTACCTGTCACAGAGTCAGGTAACTCACCTGAAAAAAGGATAGCGGGAACTTATAAATCAGAGAAGAGAAAGCTATAACCCAACTCCAGAGCTAGTTCTGCAATAAACTGGACAGCAAACAACAACAACAACTTTAACATTATCCACACCAAAAATATATTTGAATTCTTACTAAACTGAATACAGTGACCAGAAAACACAGAGATAAGAAATTCTGAGCCCTAGCCATTTAAGCTGTCATGGCATGGGGCTTCAGCAGTGGCCAGAGCCTGGCAGTAGCAGAGACAGCAAAGAGAAAACCAATAAACACAGAACACAAAAAATACAAGACGTGAAGATAGTAAAAACAAAATGAAAGACAAGAGATACAAAGACAAAACAGACAAGACAAAAAACCATACCGAGAAACAAGGTGGGTAGTACAATATCATGGTTTTTTGCCCTGGATGAAAGAGTATTGAGTCCTCCAAGCCCCACACTCCTTCAAGATCATGATCCCCTGGAGTTACAGAAAAGTACTGTGTCTTAGTAGGGGAGGCTTTCAGAGATGCGTGTTGATTTTCTCAGCAAAGCAGTTGACTCTGACAGTTTTCAAAATGGAAAACCTGTCTCAGAGCCTTGGAACATCTTAAGGTGCACATCTCCTGAGGTGGCTTTTTAGGTTCAGAAATCTGGAGTAAGTCCTGGGCCTTTCAGTCCTGGTTTTAGAATATGGATGGGTGGACTGATGGGGGACCTCCAGAAAATGTTAATTCCACCAGGCAAGAGTAAGACCACTACCATGATTTTTGAGCTAAATTTGGAGTAAGCATTTTCCTGTACCAAGTTGGTTAGGCTGTTATGTCCCATTCTTTAATAAACATAAAGGCATTTCATATATATGGTTAACAATTATAACCAATTGAGTTTAGCTGAAAGAAATGACCCCAGAAATATTTTGGGTCTAATCTAGTCTAATCTGTTGAAGGACTTAAAAGAGTTCCTAGAGAAGAAGAAATTGTACCTCAAAACAACAGAGTTAATTTTGCCCTGACTTTCAATCCTCTAAAGCCCTACGGATTTCAGAGTCATTAGCCTCCCAACAGTATTAGCCAAATCTTATTTTTATTAATTTTTAAAAAATTTATCTATTTATTAAAGATTTCTGTCTCTTCCCCGCCACCGCCT
>NC_022026.1:35199632-35210524 GCF_000317375.1 Microtus ochrogaster
TATATATATATATCCTTAATTTATAAAACATTTAATTTTTTTTCATCACCCTAGGTCTTCTGAGTAGCCCACAACTTCCTCCTTTATATGTACTCTTCACTTGTGATAGTATCAATTATAGCCATTCTTGTAAGAGTCGAATTCAAATGACTCATTATGAATGATTTAAGAAATTTCTACTGTTTTATCATTATTGTTGTATAAGAAGTCACATAAAATGTATTTCTATAAAGCAACTATTTGCTCTCTCACCACTGTGGGAGGCCTGAGTCCATCTGAGAGTATTGTCTGCACATAGTAGGATGTAGAATTATTGAAACTTTTCAGCCTTTAGCTAACTGCAGCTAGTCTACTCAGGACTGCCTCATAGTTTGAAAACTTTAATTGAGGATATTATTTGATTCTAGAATTTTATTTTATTTTCATTTTGTTTTTAATTTTTATAAAATGCTGCTTTCATTTTGTTGAAGATGAATCCTATTTTACATAAATATTACCCCATATAAAGGAAGAAAATATGGTCTTCGTCAACATTAATCTTAAACAACAAAACATGCTACTGCAAGACACAGTATTTGTATCCATTCTTACAAAGACTAGGATCTGTTAATTCAAGGATTTTAGACCTGGTCTAATTCTAAATCTTTAAAGATCATTTTCTCTCTCTTTCTATATGTATTTATACATGAACACATACACAACACAGAGGCAAACATATGGTTTACCTTCCATATTGGCTGGTTCCACATTGTTCATTCAACCAAGAGCTAATAGAAATATGTGAAGAAGTATGTTGATTTGGAAAATATACAGACTCATTAATTTTTACTTTTCTTTTCATTACTCAAGAGAATACAATAGTTATTTTTATATAATTTATATATTAAGTATTACAAGTAAACTAGAAGTAACTTACAGTGCACAGGAAGGAATGTCTGAAGCTGTATAAATAATATGCCATTTCCTATTTGAAGTTGAGCATCTCCAGATTTTCATGCCTGGTGGGCATCCTGGAACCAGTCCTCCATACATACAGAGGGGAAACAGTGTGTGTCTCTCTGTGCTTCTAATATTTCTGTTTTTATGGAGAAAGCTGACTTACTTAAATCATGCCATGTAGAAATAATTTTAGCAGAAATTATTTTAGGTCATTACCTTATCAAGTACTGCATTATTATTTTTATTTTATGATGTCTTTTATATTAATCAATTGTAAAATACACACATTTACATTTCATTTAAAATGTTATAAAATTTAAGCAATTATGAAAATAAAAGTATGGTTTGTTAAGAAATTAATTAACCTGCATATATCTTCCTTTGTGGTATAATTATATAGCAAAATGTCAATTTATTGGAAGTATAACTTGTTGCTACATATTATAGAATCAAACACAGGTAACATGTTTTCACAAAATTATGCTGTCATGAACTCAGTTTTGGCTCTAGTATTCAAGTAATTGGATTTTTATAATTATTTTCCCCATTGTGATGACAGTCAAATTTTTTCCAGTTTAAAATTCATTAGCTAATTTATACAATACATGATTAAGCATATTAATGTAGCAGTATTTTATATTTCTCTCTATATATATGTATGTATACATATATATGTATATATGAAATATATGCCTATTTCCTCAAAAATCAACCACCTTTTTATGTGGAAAGAGTTTAAACCATTTTTCCTATCCTTTTGCAAAAGTGAAGCACAGTTTTGTTATTCACAGTCACCCTACTGTGCAGTAACATAGCAATCTCCTTGCTTCTACAAAGAGTGTAATTCAGTAGCCACTGAACAAATGTTCTGCTCCCCATTCTTCTCACTCCTCACTTTTCTGAGTTTCTTGTCAAATCTTTGTAGTTGTAAGTGCTATTACATAAAATATATGTTGTTATTATACATAATATTTATTCCAACTAAATGTTAAGAGAAAGTAGGAGTATTTGTTCTTAAATTTTGTATTTTTATACATTGGTGTATTTGTTACTTGTGATACTTGAGCTATTCCATACAATTTTTGAAAACAGTTTTAAAGTATAATTTCCATGCTATAAAATATGTGTATTGTAAATGTTCAATAATTTTTAGTAAATATATAGAATTATACCTCATCACAATGCAGTTTTAGAACATTTTCTTCTTCCTCTAAAGTTTGTTAATGTTAACTTACAGTCACTTTCAACTCCATTTCATCTAGATAGCTACTGGTCTAATTTTTGTTTCCATCTATCACAAAAAAACCTCAATTTTAGTTACATCTATATCAAATTGAGATGATACTGAGAAAGAAATATGCAATTTCTCATACATTCACACTTTTTATTGACTCATTTATTTAACAAATATAAACTTAACATCCATTACATGGCTTTTGTAGTGCTAGATAGATTTTGTATTCATCATAATATAAGCATAAGAAAGAAGGAGTCATGAATAGAAATGCAATATAAAGTTCTACAAGGCATGGGGAACATAGAAAGGGCTCTCTGAAAATGATTTTCTAATGTATATCAACTACTCCTTATATAAATAAAATATAGTATCAAATATCTGTAAATTATATACATTATGGAAGACAATAAAGTAATTTCATAGTTTTCATTTTACAAAACAGGATCAACATGCAATCAAATTATTTAAGTCTTTGTAAGTTTTGCAATTGCCTCAAAAATATTGGACATTACTTGGGCAGTTATTAGTAACTGTATTGCTTAGTTCTTTTAGTCATGTTTAAACATCATTCAACCTTGAATCATTCAATAGAAAATTTTTTGCCCTTTTTGTGTGCCATATACTCTTCTGAATGTGAAAAATCAGGACTGAAAAAGAATGCCAACTACAGTAGACCTTGGACTATATAGTGGAAGAGACAGAAATAAATAATTTAAAGAATTAGGAACACAGGAAAGAAAATGAAATTGAATGAATAGACGATGTTGTGAGATGGGAAAGTGCTTTATTTAAGTAAAGTCAGGGGAAGATTTTCTGAGGGGGCAATATTTGAGCAAACCCTGGAGGAAATGCTGTGTATGATGTATACCATGTCTAGAGATAAAAACTCTGAAGCAAGAGCCTGCTTTAGCAACTTAAGAATGTTACTAGAAGTAGAATTCTGAAAGGAAGCCAGGACCTAATAATGGTTTCAACTACGCCAAGACACCAGATTTTAACATGAATAACTATGAAACTATTTAAATATTTATACTAGAAGTATAGGGGTGTCAAATCTATAGTTTAAAGGTTTACTCTAGCTGTTTTGTATAAAATGTACAGCTCAGGATGGTGTGGGGCAGGAGTGAAAGCCCAAAGACTAGCAAAAATGATCAGGATTATGGAATAATGGTGAAAGTGGTTAGAAATCAATGAATTCTCGATAGTCTGTATTTAGAATATCAATCCAACAGGCTTGATGGGAAGAGTGAGAGTGTTTTTATTTTAATGAAGCATTATTATAAGGAACTTGCAACAAGAAAAGCCTCACTAAAATGAAGTATATCCCAAAATCATATAACTCAATGAACTTCTGTGCTGGTAGAATAGGTATTTTGAAGCTGTGGGGCTTCATTTTGGATTTTCGATTTTACTATTCGTGATATTATTTATGCATTTTCCTACTACTAGGACTCCAGAAAGATAGGACAGAGGTAGAGCCAGAATAACAATTAGCTGTATATCCTCTTACTTGACTTGTGTCCATGGCCTATATTTAGTCTTTCATCTGCAGTTAATATTTACCTTTTCTTGTTCTCCTTTCTACATGTTATACTGTATTCATACATCATACATATATGAAATTATATATGATATATTCTATATAATAAATTAGATTCCACATATGAGGGGGGAACATTTAATTTTTTCTGTTTGAGATTATGATACCTCTCTTAATATTATACATTCAAAATCCACTTATTTTCCTGCAAATTTTGTGAATATCAAATGTTCAGTCATAATTTTCTCCTCAGCAACTAAAAACATGGATTTTCCATTAACTGAAATGAGGAAGTTTCTGAGGATAGCTAGCTAAAAAATATTAAGAATCAAATGTTCAATTAGGGGAACGTTCAGTTTGTCTGCCAGATATCAATGTTTAAACAATGTTAGACTAAGTGTGTAGTTTATGGTAAAGGTCAAGTCCAGAGATTTAATGTGAAAAGTTACCCGCACGAAACTATTATTATTATTATTATTATCATTATCATTATCATTATTATTTTTATTATTTGGGGGAGGTAAGGTTGTGTTTTGTTGTTGTTTGTTTGTTTGTTTGTTTGTGTTTAGACATGATATTTCTATGTAGCCCTGGATATACTGGAACTCACTATGTAAAGAAAGGTGTCCTCAAACACACAGAGATATATCTACCTTTGCCTCCTCAGTGCTGGCATTAAGGCGTGTATCACCACACCAAGTAAGAAATAGCATTTTAAGATCTCAGCACTTAATGACTCATCTAGAACAGTAGTTTAAATAAAGGAGTGGGGAGGGGAAATGAAGGGTGAGAAGGGATGGAGGGAAGAGACAAGATCTTGGGATTTGGATTGGGATAAACACAATGTTAAAATGTCTAGAAATCAGAATAATATTAACAAAAAGGACTTTAAAGGAGCAGTCAGAAAAAAACTTGGAGAGAAGGGGATTCATGAAGTTCTGGGGAAAAAGTAAATTTAGGGGCTGGAGAGTTTGCCCAGTGGTTAATGACTTTGTTAGTCTTTCAGAGGACTCAAATTCAATTCTGAGTACCCATATCAGGCCATTTAAAATAACCTGGTATCCTGACTCCAGGGGATTTGATACTTTCTTGTGCCTTCTACAGGCACCTACAAACATATATACACATACAACTAAAAATAAATCTTAAAAAAGAAAATAAAGCTTTCTCTGTGACAACTGGTAAAACAAACTCAGTGGGTATCTAAAACTTGTCAATATTTTTAAAAATCAGGTTTTCCAGGATTTACCATCTTGTGGGAGAAAGATAAATATATCTCTGAAAAGGCTAATTATAATGAACTTAGCTAGAAAAAGTAATTGACTTTTATTTGTGATTCTAGAATCAGTCAAAGTTTCATTCTACAAAGTACAAAGTACATTCTAATGAGTTGAAGAGATTTCTTTTATAGATGGAAAAGATTGATGAAAGCAAAAACACAGCAGAAAAAGTATACTGGTCATCTCAAAGTCCTTTCTTTATTGGAATAAAACAAAGGGGGACATTCTTACTATGCTAATTCAGGTTGACTTTGATTCACTTTTTTAAAAGGAAAAATGACCCATTTTGAAGTTCAGTTCAATTATATGCCACTTAGCAGAGAATCCGTTTCAATTTGAGGAGCCGCATGCAGGTGGGGCTGGGGGCAAGTTGTGGGACTGCAGGAGCCACAGAAAGCTGTGAGGTGGGGAGTTGTGAAGTCATGTTAGTGTCCCATGGCGTGCCAGAAAGGACAGGCATTGCAGGAGAGTAAGCTAAACCAGGGTGGATGGGAGCTAGGAGTGCTAGTGCTTCTCCTGATCCCAGTTCCTTGAGCTGGAATTCCAGTCCCACCTGGTGACTAAAAAGCCTCAGGCAAATGGGTTTTTCATAAAGTTATGCCCTCAAAGTTGGGCACCAAAATGAGGCAGGATTAATAAAAGCTCAGAGACTGATAATGGCGTTGAACTTGAAGATCCAAAAAGCAAAGCTGTCAGCTACTGGCTCTTACTTCGACCTTAGTCTGAAATGATGATCCTGCCTCCAGAAATCTTAAAAATGAGACTATGTCTGAGAGCTGTTCTCTCATCACCTCCTCCCCACATTTTATAATCCTCTCTAGGGCTAGGATTAAAGGTATGCACCATTGAGATTAAAGACATTCACCACCCGGTTTCTATGGCAACTAATTTGGCTACTGGGATTAAATACCTGTATTATTGCCACCTGGTCTTTAAGGTTGGGTAATGTGACTGTTATAGTCTCTGAACTTCAGGTAACCTTTACTTATTAAAATAAAAATGAAATGCCACTACAAATTTGGTCTAGTCTGCCATGGCCTAGTGCTAGAGAAAGACTATTGTAAAAAATATGGTCCTATATAAGCTTTATTTAATATATTATTACATACATTTGGTGTGGAACCATGGTCTATATTCTGTCAATTATATTTTAAATAAATGATGATTAGCCAGTAGCCAGGGAGGAAGTATAGGTGGGACAACAGACAGGAAGTAGAGGTGGGTCAAGGAGAACAGGAGAATGCTGGGAAGAGAGAAGCCCATTCCTCTGCAGTCCTGACCCAGTCACAGAAGAAGCAAGATGTGATTGCCCCGCTGAATAAGGTACTGAGCCACATGGCTAACACAGATAAGAATAATGGCTAATAATGGGCTATACACATTATAGGAGTTAATAAGAAGCCTGAGCTAATGGGCCAAGCAGTTTATACTTAATGTAGACCTCTGTGTAATCTCATTGGGACTTAACGACTGTGGGAACTGGGCAGAACAAAACCTCAGACAACATCCATTCATTAACTCTCTATGTTTATCTGCTGATGCTGTACTTCTAGGATGGCTAGCTAGTCCTCTACAGACTTGAATGCCATTAGTATCTCTGTGTGTATCCTATTTGGAAATTATTCCTTTATTAGTAACTTATGTTCATTGGACAATCCTATTTCTTTTTTAAAACATACATTCCCATGATTCTTTTTGCAGAAGACTGAGAGTACTAACTAATCCATAACTAGTCAAAATGTAGAAAAGGAGAAGTAACAGCATATAGCGCCCCAACTGGTACATCTACAATACAACCCCTACATCTAAGGCTCTGGGAATGTTGTACAATAGGGGGTAGAATGATTTTAAGAGCTAGATAACCAAGATGCTTCTTGGAGGACAATTTTTTCTAGATGCGACTGCTAGGAATATTTCTTAAGAGAGCCTCTCTTCTGATGCAAATAATTACAATTAGACCAAATTAAACCAAATAAAAGATGCCCATGTTTAATACAGTGCTCCCAGATGGCACAGGGAAAGTATGGCAGGGAAATAGAGAGAAGGGGAGACCATGCAAAAACCCAGTGACATGTGTTCATTCTCTAGGGGAGTGCAGTCCAAATAGCCTGTGAGACTGGTCCTGACCCTCCCTGGGGGAGGGTTCACCACTCAGTGGGCTTTCTTGACCCTCCTTGGTGAGGGGTCATTGCTTGGCAGGCTTTCACAGAGATGGAGTCCAGACTAAGGCAACTCCTAGGGGAGGGGGCTTGAAATGAATGCCAGGGGTGGAATGACACTTTTCAAGGAGTCTTGGATATAGGGGTATCAGGGGGCTAAAGTCTCACTTCCAACCAAACATCCCAGACTCCTTGGATATAGGGGTGTTTGGTCAAGTCTTGCTACTTTCTGTGGGCATAGGAGGACATTAGAGACAGGAGATCTGGGGGTTGGAGGGCAAAAGACATGGCCAGAGCAGGATCCAGTTTACTGTTATCCTGGAGACCTCAGACATCTGTTTCTTGAGGGAGATGAGAAGGCAGGTGACCAGTAGGAAATATTGTTATTATCGGCCCTATTAATGGGACTAGTCATGGGAAATCATTAACTGCCAGAAAGAACAGGACAGAGAAGTGCCCAGGTTGTATAGGTGAGTCTCTGGTGTATAATTGGGAAACAATATAAAATAAAACAAGATTTTCATTGGTATCTTTGATCCAGGAAAGTTGGTAACAATGGTAAAGTCCCAGGAGTTGATGCAAGTGTTGGCATTGTCTGGAGAGAACTATGGACTTTGCCCAGACAGCAAGAGTAACCTGTAAAATATGCTTGAAAATGGGTGGGGTTAAAAATACACTCTGGAGACTGTTAGTCTTTATCAGACCAGGTCTCTTGATAATGCAGTAGAACTTTTTCCAGGAACCTGTAAATATCTATAAGAGAACTGGAACAGATTTACATCCTAGTGTCATAGCAAAAGGCTATTGCTTTAGGTTCAGAGGTACGAGTATTTTAGAAGACAATTAAAGGGAATTGAAAACTTTGAACTTCTTAAGATACATTTAAAACCTATTTTTCCTGGACTATGAAGCCTGTTAAAGAGGCACACCTCTCTGTATTTTAGAAGGAAACTTTATTAAAAAAGGAATGAGCTACCAGTACCTTAAGTCATCAAATGCCATTAGATATCTGGGAGGGACAAATGAGCAGAAATGAGCAGCATTTTTACCTACACAGGCTATCCCAAGTCTCTTTTTTAGTCCCTGGAGAACACCAGCCTAGAAGTAGTGCTTGATATTAGCTGCTGAGTACAAGAGATCCAAAAATTTTCCAAAGGAGGGGGATGTTTAGTCTACCTGTCTTGGCAAGATGAGATCGATCCCCTGGGTCGCATCCAGGAAGCTGAAGAGGTGGAAGGCTGCTTTTTGCTGTGTGGGTGGACGGCAAGCCTGGAAGCAGAAGGTCTTTTGCAACCATGTATCTTGGATGAGCAATAGGGTGGGCAGGAGCTGGCATGTCTCTTTGGTAGAAGCTCTTCTGTTAAATGCCATACTCTCAGATTTGTAAAGGCACTTGAAAATTGGGTACTTTAAACTGGACATATAAGCTAAATTTAGGCAGGTATTTTACCCAATTAGTTACAGCTTACCAGTGCTAGTAAATGTAAGAAGATTAAAAGGGATAATTCAATAAGTCAAAGAATATTAGCACATGTGGGTACTTTTATCCAAGATGGTGGTATGGTCAAAATGAGGTAACCCACATGTTTATATTTTCCCAGAGCTGTTGTAATCTGGAGTTATAAGCAAGTATACTATGAAAATGCACCCACATACTCACATAGACATACTGTGGGTACATTGTTCTAACAGATAGACAAATTGTCAGCTCACCAATTTAAAAATCCCTGCATAGGTAGGTGGCAGAAGCCAGGAAAACACTAAGTGGTCCCTTTAAAGACCAAATTAGCAGACACTGTAAGAGGAACAGAAACATAAGGACGGATCACCTATACAGTTTTAGAGTAGAATAACAGGAAAACAGATTTGTTTTAGAGAATTCCAGAGTTTGAGAAAACAGAAAACAGCTAGAGAGGCAGGGGGGAAGGAGAAACCCATCTAGAAACCATGGGTTTTTGGAGGCTTGTTTGCTTTTATGTTAGGTGTTAGATAGCCACAATTTAAAAGGATTTTTGTAAAAGGCATCCAAAGGGCATTTGAGAATTTTGCTTCTAATTACAAGAACCCATGTGGAAGCCCATGCAAATTTGGACTCAAGCTTGTCAAGATGTATCCACCAGACAGAACTCTTGAGTCAAAAATGGGGGTTTATGAGAAATGAGTGGCAGAACTTCTCTGGACACCCAAGTCCCATCTCAGTGAGTCTTGGCTCATCACGTGGATTGGGGTTCCATCATAGCCTCAGCTTCAATGGAAAGCCCAAAAATTGCCAAAAAAAAAGGAGTACAAAATGGGAACTCACTGAGATGAAGCCGGTCTTAACCTGGTGGAGAACATGCATGAAAAGGGCATTTTTTCAACACGTGGCCCTGAGCCCATGGGAAAAATAGACTCCTTTGTGGAACCTCCATATATTAGGAATATTTCTTAAGAGAGCCTCTCCTTCAATGCAAATAATTGCAATCAGACCAAATTAAACTGAATAAAAGATGCCCATGTTTAATGCATTGCTCCTGGATGGCACAGGGAAAGCATGGCAAGGAAAAGAGAGAGAAGGGGAAACAACACAAAGCCCAGAGACCACATGTTCATTCTCTGGGGTCAGCCTAAAGAGCCTGTGGGAGTGGTCCTGACTCTCCCTGGGGAGAAATCACTACTTGGCAGGCTTTCCCAAAGGTGGAGTCTGGACTAAGGCAACTCCCAGGGGAGGGGTTTTGAAATAGATGCCAGGGGCTGGGGTGACGCTTCCAACCAAACAGTAACAGGTAATTCAATGCTGTGAAATCTTAACAATATGATTGCTAAAATAACATCTACATAATTACAGCACCAATCAACATGCAAAAATGGATGGAGGAGATTTCACAAAACCCCATCTACAAGATGAAAAGCTATTGGAAATAACTGCTAAGAGGAAGAATCTGTATTCTCTAGGGATAAACCCTCTCATGAGTTATCTAATCTCAACTAGTGAACCCAAAATACATATACATATGAGCAATGCTAAATGAACTTAGTGAGTTGTATATAAAAATATAAACGTAATTATAATGAAGAGATCATGAATTTGAGGAAAAGAGTATATACAGGAGAAGTTAGAAAGTAGGAAAAGGAGCAGTAGAAATGATATATATATAAACTGCTTCTGTATGTATTATAAAAAGTAAAAACATATTCTCTTATGAAATATCCTTATTTTTTTCTTCAAACAGACTTCTGCTTGGTTATTTTTTTTAATTGTTTGGCATTCCCACATATGTTAATCCTAGCAATGTACACAGCTAGACCTGTTTTTCAGAAAATTTCTTAACAAATAGTCTCCAGTTTGGTCTATCTGATCAGTATATCAGATCACATTTAAGATGTGTATCCTTTGATTTTCCTGGTTACATACTTGGGCATCTCTAGATTACATTTTCTGTGAGAGTATACATATTATATAACAAAATTATTGTAAGAAAGCAAGACAAAGAGATTATTTTTTCACGGAGATCAAGTGGAAATACTGCAGACATGTATGATTTGACTAAATGATTGAAATGTCAAGAACGATGAATATGTGAAAGAATATGCGAAGAAAAGTGTGGAATGTTAGTAGCATTAAATTTAAAGATTATCAAATAGGCACTTGATATGTAACTCAATAGTAGGGAATTTTCTAGTGTACTCTAGATCCAAGGTTCAGTTCTCAGCGTTGTAAATAAATAAGCACACAATAAATAAAAATCTATTAATCA
>NC_022026.1:35210624-35211989 GCF_000317375.1 Microtus ochrogaster
CCGAGAAAAGGGCTAGAGCTAAAGAGCCAAGCAGTGTTTAAATGAATACAGTGTCCGTGTAATTATTTCGGGGTAAAGCTAGCCTTGCGGGCAGCCGAGTGGCGGGAAGCAGCCCGCCGCTCCTATTACTACATCAAGCAAAAACTAGAGCTAGTTAGATGTGAAGTATTTCTTGCATTGTGCAAATAAATTCTATTTTTATACTAAAGTTTGTATTCATTTCTTTTTACATGTGAAGGTTTTGATCTGAAGAATTAAATTTTCAAATCCCTATCTGAGAAAACAAAACATCTCATCAGATGTTCATAATGGATGTGGAGGGAGATGAGAAATAGTGACTCCATTAAACGTTAGATGAAACCAGGACTGAGACCCACCAAGAACAAAAAAATAAACATGGTGATTTGTTAATTCATTAAATGTATTCTTAGCAAACAGGTACTATGCTCTGGGTATTAACATATAACTGAGAATAAAACTATAAGAACTATATCTCTATTCATATTATTACAATCTTAGAAGGAGGCAGACTTCAAACAACTTATTATCTAGTTAATGAAGTACAACTTGGTAAGTGTTTGAAAAGAAATGGCTGGCTCATGGTATTAAAAATTGATTTATGAGCCACTCTAAAGTCAAGTCTCTTGCCACCCCTAAGATGGCTCCCTTAATTAGGATATATATTTCTCTGCTCCCGTGTCCACCCTTCCTCTATCCCAACCATCCCATTCCCCCAAGCTCCCCCCATTCTCCCCTTCTCACGTTTCTCACCCCATTTCCCCTTAGCCCCATGCCACCTCACCCCCAAGTTCCCAGGTTTTGCCCTGCAATCTTGTCTACTTCCCATATCCAGGCAGATGACTATATGTTTTTCTTTGGGTTGACCTTCTTATTTAGCTTCTCTAGGATCACAAATGTTCAATGTCTTTTCTTTATGGCTAGAAAACAATTATGAGTGAGTACATCCCATGTTCCTCTTTTTGGGCCTGGGATATCTCACTCAGGATAGTGTTTTCTATTTCCATCCATTTGCATGCAAAATTCAGGAAGTCATTGTTTTTTACCGCTGAGTAGTACTCTAATATGTATATATTCCACACTTTCTTCATTCATTCTTCCATTGAAGGGCATCTAGGTTGTTTCCAGGTTCTGGCTATAACAAATAACGCTGCTATGAACATAGTTGAACAAATGCTTTTGTCATATGATAGGACATCTCTTGGGTATATTCCCAAGAGTGGTATTACTGGATCTTGGGGTAGGTTGATCCCGAATTTCCTGAGAAATCACCACACTGATTTCCAAAGTGGTTGCACAAGATTGCATTCCCACCAGCAATGGATGAGTGTGCCCCTTACTCCACAA
>NC_022026.1:35212864-35215303 GCF_000317375.1 Microtus ochrogaster
AATAAAAATTGATTTACGGACATGGTGGTAGTCAAATAAAAATTTCTAAGAAAATAACTTTTGAGATTTGGAGGATGAGTAGAAGTTAATTAAGCAAAAAGAATGTGGGTTAAGAAGACTTTGAGGGACAGAAAAGAGAGAAATAAGATAGAACCTACTAGAATAGAAATAAAGCAAGTAAGATTGTAACATAGTGACATATTTTTTTAGACATATTGGGGATTGTATAAGGAAAAAATCCCCATATGAAAAACTCTAGTAATAATAGATAAAAAACAAATATCTATTCATATGAATATCAGAACATGCAGCAGAGGAAATTGTCAGTTTTCTGTCAACATGTGCTTTAAAAAGAGTTATAGATACAATTCTCATATAAATATGAAGATGTTTCAGAAATTTTCTTAATTCATCAAGGCAATGAACAAGGCCAACAATCTACATCAAAGACAAATTAGAAGGATGATGTTGCTGCAGTACTGGAGGATAGGCACTGTTGGAGGAGGCTGCTTGTTGGTTTTTGACTGCTTAGCCCCAGAACAATCACTCAGAAACTATATTATTTAAATCACTGCTTGGCCTATTAACTCTACCTTCTTATTGGCTAGCTCTTACATTTTAATTTAACCCATTTCTAATAATCTGTGTATCACCACGTGGCTGTGACTTATGAAGTAAAGTTCTGTCTGGCTCTACTGGGGCTATATGGCTTCTCCTTTACTCCACCCTTCCTTCTCCTAGCATTCAGTTTAGTTTTCCCTGCCTACCTCTATTTTTTTGCCCTATCAGGCCAAGCCAGTTTTCTCTATTATAGACAGCTTCCTGGGTCATGCTGTCAGCTTGAACTTTAGCTGTGAAACATTTGGATGGCATTTGTGGGCCTGGATATTTGTGTGCCCACTCAGGGTTGGAAGGAAAGCAGCTGAGACCATGCCCGTAGCTCAGCGCTCCATGCTTGGACAGTAAGCAGGATCAGGTCTACTAGGCATACACAAACAAGGGAGCATAGCAGATTCATGCTGCCAAACATAGAGGTATTTCCAGGCTGCATACTGCACTGCAGGGCATATTTAGCTATTACTCAGGGATTATTGCAGCATGCTAATTCTCAGAGTTAAAGTGCTGAGAGAAGCTCCTATCTAGTGGTCCCAGATCTGGCAATAATAGTACCTCCATCATTTAGAAAGTAGAGAGTGGTGGAGCCAGCATCCAGAGCCACTGCAACCAAGATGCTGACCATTTTAAACACTCTTCAAGATAGTAAAGAATTATAGATGTAAAATAGGACAGATTCAGATGCAAAAGACGTCTAAATGAGTCACATTGTTGGATAAATATACATGGACTTGGGATAGAGAATAAAATGTGTATAGGGAGTTGGAAAAGAAGTAAATTGTTTTTTAAAATCATTTTAAAGAGACAGAGTACAGACAGTCATAGATTAAGGAAGAAAGATAATTAAGTAAATATTAAAAAGCAATGAAGTAAAAACAAGTCACATAAAGATGGAATATAAACAGAGAGTCTGGAATATGAATATTATTGTGTTGTCTTTGAATTTTTTGACTGTGAAGAAGGTAAGTACAGAGAGACATTTCATTGTATGGGATGCTAAGTTAAACCTTCATGTATATTATAAAGGTATCTTGACTTCAGAATTTTACTCTAAGGATATGCTGCTTTAGAAAAGATGTTCTTCTTTTGTTTCCACAGAAGATGAGAAACTGTGGATTAATTCCAGACTAAGTGGTTTCATGGACCAAGAACCCATAAAAGGTTGCCATGAACACCTTCATATAATTACTTCGTCCAACTGCTGACTGAGATGAACCTAGCACACAGGATACAATAGGAAAGACTTGATTACCAGTGCCCCCAATTAAAAGGAAGTAGTCTAGAGAACTACACCCAAATTCCCAAATATTGTTTGTAAATGTTTCTTTACATTTAAAGGGGGATATGCTATAGAGATTTGCATTGGTATGGATCTTTGTTTATTGAACAAATTTAATGTCAATTTTGTTATACTGTGTATATGTATTTCTGCTCTTGACAAAGGTATTGTGTTTGTGTAGCTCATTTTAAAATGCAATGTATACATTCCATACTTTCTTCATCCATTCTTCCATTGAAGGGCATCTAGGTTGTTTCCAGGTTCTGGCTATTACAAAAAATGCTGCTATGAACATAGTAGCGCATATGCTTTTGTTGTATGATAGGGCCTCTCTTGGGTATTTTCCCAAGAGTTAGGTATTGCTGGGTCCAGCGGTAGGTTGATCCCGAATTTCCTGAGGAACTGCCACACTGCTTTCCAGAGTGGTTGCACAAGTTGGCATTCCCACCAGCAATGGATGAGTGTACCCCTTTCTCCACACCCTCTCCAGAAAAGGCTATCATTGGTGTTTTTCATTTTAGCCATTCTGACAGTATTACTCAGCA
>NC_022026.1:35215759-35230501 GCF_000317375.1 Microtus ochrogaster
TTTGGGGGAGCCTAGGCAGTTTGGATGCTCAACTTACTAAACCTGGATGGAGGTGGGCGGTCTTTGGACTTCCCACAGGTCAGGGAACCCTGATTACTCTTCAAGCTAATGAGGGAGAGGGACTTGATGGAGGAGGGGGAGGGAAATGGGAGGCGGTGGCGGGGAGGACGCAGAAATCCTTAATAAATAAATAAATTAAAAAAATAAAATAAAATAAAAAATAAAATAAAATAAAATGCAATGTATAAAATTAAGAAATATAGGTTAATAGAGAGTCATCTATAATAGTAAAGCTTGTAGTCATGTTAGTTAGGTTTTCTAGATGTACAGAGATGTATTTCAGATGGATAGACATTCTTCAAACCTTTCAAAGAATACAGAATATAGCATTTAAAATAGGATTTTCGTGACAATGAGACAAATCTGCTTCTGGCAGCACCAATCACATCAAGAGAAAGATGAGCATCAAAGAGGCTCCTTATGGAGTTGATTAGTCATTTGGGCAAAAAACTGCTCTTGCCTGGACTGCTTGATGAACTGGACATGCAGGACTCACAGAAAAACAACTACTGAACTTGCCTAAAGGTGAGATGATCCTTTAGGTTTCCTGTTTCATGAAAGAGTCTGCTAGAAATTATTCAGAACACAGAAAAAAGTGACTGACAAACTGCCAATATAGGCGGAACTGTCTTTGAAATTTCCTGCTTTGTGGAAAAGACTGCAGGGTAATATGGGCCTGTAGTCTGAAGATGGATGCCCCAAATGTTAGAGAAGAACTTTTGGTAACTTACAGGCAGTGAGAGGTCTCTGTCAATTCTAGAGTTTTGGAAGTTGCTTACAACACACTTCCTGTTTACTTAGGTAATATTATATCCTTCCGGAGTCTTTGATGGAATTGAAAAATTTCTACTTATAGTTGTAGTTTTCTTTAGTTATAAGTGATAAAGTAGATATAAATATTACAACTGTAATTCTTACTTGATACCTGTTTTATTATATACAATTTTACTTTGTTAAAGTTAAAACCTTCCTTTTCACTTAAAATGGGAGGTGATATGGGATTCCCTTCTGTATGCTGTGAATATCATGGGTTAATAAAGAAAATGCTTTGGGCCTATAGCAGAGCTATAGGAGAATAGAGATAGATGAGGAAAACTAAACTGAATGCTGGGAGAAAGGAGGCAGATTCAGAAAAGAAGCTATGAGCTGCTGCTGGAGATAGATGTGCTGAAACTTTGCTGGTAGGCCACGACCACAAGGTGATATGCAGATTAATGAAGATGGGTTAAATTAAGATGTTAAGTCACCACATAAGAAGCTAGAGCTCATGGGCCAAGCAGTGATTATTTTTGAGCTGTCAGGTAGCTGGGGAACATAACAAGCAAGCTCCTTACTACAAGGCACATGGAAATAATTTTGTTAGGTTAGACACAGAATTGGTTGCTCTCATAAGTAAAAAAAAAATGCATGTAATTATTGGGAGTTTTCTTTTTGTGCTGTTTTGAAATCATTTGTATATCTACTATAAAATAAACAAATGGAAATGTAACTTTATGGGATCTTGGCTATAAACAATGATTAATTACATCAAACAAATTATCTTCCACTAAAACATTAAATAATCATTGGATGATATGTTAGTTTGTTTTATTTTTCTGTAGCAAAATACTGATCAAAAACAACTTGAGGAGAAAAGGGATTCAGGTTATACTTCATAGCTCATCACTAGGTGAAGTCAGGGCAAGCACTTGAAGGCAAAAACTCAAACAAAGACCATAGAGGACTTCTGCTTTGTGGTTTGCTCTCCATCTCTTCCTCAACCTGCTTTTTAAAGAGCTAAGAGTCACCTGCCCTGATGGCTGGATCTTCTCCAACAAACATTAATGATGAAAACCATATGGATTTGCTCACAAGAAAATGTGATGGAGGTAATTTCTCAATTAAGGGTTGTCCTGATGATTATATTTTGTATTAAGCAAAGAAAAATGAATCTGCACAAGTGGACATCTATACATTGGTCCAGTATTGTATCAAACTTTCATAATTGCTCTTCTATTGTATAATTTTTAAGTTCTTAATGTTTTCGAGGAAGCCTCAAACAAATACCTAAGACATGTGTGATACACATGAGTTCCACAAGGGTAGAGAGTTTATTTTACTTACTGCTGTTTACTTTTCACCTCTAACAATACTTGCTATCATATATATACATGCATCATTAATTTATGTAAGTGGGATCAAATATACATTCTGGGCAAGTGCTCTGTCACTGAAGTGTATCTCCAGCTAACAATTCTTGAATGACTTAATTTACATTTTATTTGACCTGAGCAAATTTGTCGTTTACTACAAATGAGATGTGAAGTTTAATGGCCTCTCAGGAACTTGAGGATTGGGTTGATGGGACATAGGGATTTCAGGCTGAGACCATTTTAAAAGGCTAGTACCTCTGTTTTCTATGCCTTAATCATAAAGAAAAAATCCAATAATAAACTCATCAGCAAATGAAGTGTAGCTACATTGCCCAAGTTTCTAGATTGCAAAAATGTTTTTCTTTCTTGAAACTTGTAACTATATATTTTTCTCAAATGACTTTTATAAAAACTTCACATTATTCTAAGAAAATCAAAGGCAATAAACAATGGTAAGAAATGACTCCATTTTGTTAACATTTCTAATGAGCCCATAGGAAACATACCCAAATTTCAAACATCTTTACTCTTTTGTAACACATAATTGTCATGAAAAGATGACTAGCACAAATATAAAATCAATAATGAGAAAAACAGGATGATATATAAATTTCCAGGACCAAAATAAATATTAATAACAAATAATACACCCTAAAGATCTAATCTGTGATATCACTTAAAGAAAAAGAAATCAACCTTAGGGTGGATTAAATGTATATTGAGGAAATTCAGTATGCACATAAGAGAAGTTGCACCATGGAATCATAATGTATATGTGAATAAGACAATTCTAAACACTAAGAGTTAGCTAAGCATGTTGATGCATTCCTGTAATCTAGACATTAGGAGACTAAGGCCTGAGGATTGTAAGTTTAAGGCTATCAATTTCTTTATAATGGGCTGGAGATCAAATTGTGCTTTCTTAGTGTGACTGTACTTCAAAAAAAGAAACCAATAAAAACATAAACATATAACCCACAACACACTCTAGAAACTTTCACTAAGTGAAAGAAAATGAAATTCTCATATGCCAAAGGCAGCTGGATAGAACAATAAGAAATCAGTCATTGAAGAAGAGTCTCAAACAGGTGAGTTACATAAATAGAGAAAGTTCTTAAATTACATGATTTATTTGAAAAAAATAAATGTATTATCACATTTAAACAATGGAATCAATAAGGACAAGACTAAATTAAGGAGTTAGTGGACATGAGAAACTAACCAGTTATAGTTAAAGTGAATATATGGATATTTCAAAACAATAATTAAGTGGACTTGATAGAAAGATGCATATAAAAGTGAAGAGAGAAGAATTTGGCATAATAAAATATATTAATAACACCAGCATTTTCTGGATTAATGAATATTTCAGAGAGCTAAAGTTTATGGATATGAGATAGAGACCAAAATTTAAACTTTCAATTAAAACTTTTACATATGATTTATATATAAAGGAGAGCAACCTTTCAGTCACTATCAAAAAAGGAAAAAAAAAAGGAATGACACATTGTAGAGGATGGAGAAAAATGAACATACCATGATACATGATACCCATAGTGAAAAGACGAGACAAAGTTTTAACTTTGTTACAGGGCAAAAAATTAGACATACTATAAAGACTACAATGGATTTAGCAAGTAAAAAAAAATAGTGCTGATCTCAATAAAAAACACTTGTTATCATTTATAATGAAATCTCATCACACTGAATAAGAGTAGAAAGCCACTGTGGTGAGATGATTTCATTAAATATTATTCATTTCAGGAACAATATGAGAATCATCATATTTTAAACAGTAACACTAATAATAATAAAAGAAACAGGCTTAGATATTTCTAGTGTTTCCTAGAACATTTGTTTAAAAAAAGGCATCTGTTAGTGATTAGATTGATAGATTATTTACTGGAATCTATACATAGGTATGCATAGGAATTAAAAATGACTCAAAGCATTCAACTAGGGCAGTCCAGAAGAAAACAGTTTAAGAAGCTGTTTATAATAAGATCCAAGTGAATCAAAAATGACTTCACTGTAACGTGATGGGGACTTGAGAGTAAATCACAGAACAAGGCAATGACTAACTAAATTCTTGGTCAACTACTGAGCAAGGCATGCAAAGATGGAGTGAAGTATGTTTGTGTGGTTATGGGAAAAAATTGGGACAAGACTGAAAGGTAAAACTGTAACATGTTCTATTTAATCATTAAAAGAAATACTTGACAGGTAAATGGTTTGTGTCTCAGAATCTGTCAAATATCTCAGTATGAAAACAATCTCACATAGCCAACATCATCAAAAGATTTTTAACATCAAAATGACTGCTAAAATGGCCATATAACAATGGCAGTATAAAATCGTTTTAAAATCTCTCTACAGCACGCCACCAACAAACAGTAAAAATCTGTGTTAAACTCTCTCTCCCTTATTTTTAAGGCTTCTCAGGTTTTTAAGTGGATTTAGTCCATCACGTTGGGTGCCACTCTGTTGTAATAGGAGCAGCGGGCTACATTTCTGGCACCCATCCACTCACATGGCTAGCTTTACCTGAAACAATTACATGGAAACTGTATTCTTTTAAACACTGCTTCACCCATTAGTTTTAGCCTCTTATTGGCTAGCTCTTACATATTGATCTAACCCATTTTTAATAATCTGTGTAGCCCACGAGATGGCTTACCAGGGAAGATCTTAACCTGCGTCCATGTCTGGTGGGAGAATCATGGAGACTTACTGACTTGGCTTCTTTCTCCCAGAATTCTATTCTGTCTACTCCACCTATCTAATTTTTTGTCCTATTAGGGCCAAGCAGTTTTTTGTATTAGTTAACCAATAAAAGCAACAGATAAGATACAAGACCCACCTCCATCAGTACTCATAATAGGAAATAAATTCATCTAGGTAAATGTGATTGGATTAAGAAGGGTCCTGAATGTCAGGTAAAGGTGTTTGTACTTGATAACTTTAGTGAGAAAAGTCTTTCATATTCTGGGTAGAGGAAAAGTATAAAATACATTGCATTCAAGAGAGAATTATCTAGCTACATTCAGATAGATGTATTAGGCTTCATGGGTGGATGACACTAGCAATCAAACATTCAATTAACTCCCTTTGCCTAGATTTTAAGCTCATCAAAGCCATATCATGTTTCTAATTTGTCTCTACTTATATAAATTTGTCTATAGGAACAAAACATTCTAATCACTGGACAGAAGTACCCGGACAGCAGGTAGTTGTACATCTTATTATAAATTAATAAATTAAATCTTACTTATAATCTGTTATATATCCAATTATTACTCCAGCAGCAATAATTGTACTGCAATCTTCAAATATTCTTCAGATCACAAGGAAATGCATGATGTTCTTATAATAAATATTAAAAAACCCAAACCAGAGTTTTATAGAAGAATTAAAAGAAGTAGATTCAGACTTTGAGACCTATAATCAGAATTCAGCGACAAATGCAAACACCATCTTATATTAAGTTAAATAAGCCAAAGACGGAAAGAAAAATGTACTACCTCATATATGTAGAATTAAAAAAAAGGTTAAATGCAGAGAAATAAGGAGTGGAATGGAAGTTAGCAGACACTGGGAAAAGAAAGAAATGTCATGATATAGGTCACAGACTAAACAGTTGCAGTTATATGGGCCAAATTATTCTAGGAATTTAATTTTCAACAGGGACATGTCTTCATGTTTCTACTGCTGCAAATAGACACCATGATCATGTCAATGCTTATAAAACAAAATCTTTACTAAGGGTTGCTTACTATTCAGAGGTTTAGTCCATTATCATAGCAGGACATGGCAACATGCTGGCAGTCATGATGCTGGAGAAGAAGCAGAGAATTCTATCTTGATCTACAGGCAACAAGAAGTGAACTGAGCTAGGTGTAGCATGAGTAGAGGAGACCACAAATCCCAGACTCATAGTGACACACTTCCTCCAACAAGGTCATACCTACTTCAACAAAGGTCATACTTACTAATAGTGCCACTGCCTATGAGCTAATGGGGGCCAATTACATTCAAATTACCACAGGAGGCTATAGTTAATAAGAGATTATTTGCTGAATGTAGATTTTTAGTGCTGTTAAAAAAGTTCTATTGAGTATATGCATATCAAAATATCATGTAATATACCTAAATATTGAGTAAAACGGTATGTTACATTCACAGCAGCACAAGTGGGTCCAAAACTTTTTACCTACACAACTGTGGCTGACATTCTACTAGGATGCTTTTACATTCCTTTCCTCTTCCTTTTGCTCCTTAGTTTATTTCTATGTCCCTGTTTCCTTTCTTTAAAAACAATACAAAAATTTCAAAAAATGACAACAGAAAACCCACCTTATATATTATTTGTAGCAGTAAGCCTTTGAACCATTCCAAGCCACTCTTATTCTTCCTCTCTTTGCGTCTTAGGACTCTTGACACTTTTACCTTGAATTGGTCTATGACTGTACATTGATCCATCCTCAGAATATATTAATATATAGGAACAGCCACTGGCTCATTGTAGATGCTTGTTTAACTTCCACTAAATAGAATTACTCTAATAAGATGGCAATAAGTTTGTTATCAATATTGCCCAACAGAACGTTCTAAGAATGTATACAGTGGTCATTAGATACATGCTGCTATTTCAGAATTGACATGTGGCTAGAATGATTAGACATATGAATTTTAATGTTTTGAAGTGTTCAGTTACATTTCAAAGAGTCATATTAGGTAAGTAGCTAGAGTCATGGGCATTGCAGACTATGACTATGTGACAATTAGCAGTTGTATGACTCTGTAGTTTCTGTGAAGTGTCAATTAGCTTTTTATTGTCCAATAGAGTCTAAACAGGCAGTTGATTGGTAGGTTGTTGTTGCTTTACTTCATTGGTTTTATGTTATGCAGACATCGGTCATCAACACCACATGGCTGTCTGTGCCAAACAAAATCTAGACAATAATAAGCAAAAAAGAATTCCCAGACTCTGACTTTAAGCAGATTCATGTTTTATGGAGGATGATATAATTTAAGGGCATTTAAACATTTAAAGAGATTTTTAAAATCTTAATCATCCTTGCTAGGACATAAATCAAAATTAAAAATGTCTCACAGGCTGTGGTTCTGGTTTGGGAAAATAGGCTTAGGGATTGCCCAGTAGGGTAGAGGTCATAGCTCTGGAACCTGTTACAGTGGCAGCTCTCGTGTTTTCCCTGTCATCTTCCTCTCAGAAGTGTACTGCATAGCTCTGGGGAGCCCAGCTGAAAAATGCAGGGGTGGAACAGCACACACCAAGCCTCACAATCAGAGAAATAATTCAAAAGGCACAGCAAGGTGAGTGGAGGAGCGCAGCATTTCCTTTGAATGTAAAGACAGCTCACTTGCCAATAAGCACTCTTGGGATGATTTGCTGAGAATCCCTGCTGTCAGGGATATATATCCCATACTCAGACAAAGTCATTCTTCCTTCTGTCTCAGTGTTGTCACTCTTTCATTATAGAAGTTGTTTAGAACCAAAGAGACTTCCAGTGGGCAAGAAGAGTCCTGTTTGGGCTAAGTTGATTATCATTATTTAGTTAAAAGACGAAGCTGCCTGGCAGGCAGCAGCCTCAAAGGAATTTCTCTATGTGATTATCTTCCATAAGTTTCTTTATCTGAGTAATATAGCAGCAGTTTGGGCCTACTGAGCTTTTCATGAAAGCTGTAAGCACACAGAATACATCCTCTCTGAGTACTTTTTCTACATTGACTCATGCAAATACATATTTTTTAAACCTCAGTTCCTAGCACAGGGTAAAAAGCAAGTCTCATAGAAGGTTCAAGGAAGATTGAGGCAGGTACCAGTCTTGGTATGCCTGGCCCATCAATAAATTGTGCAGCCACATGGGCTGTGTTTGAGGGATAATGTCTTAGTTTGTTTTCTATTTCTGTGATAAGACACTATTACCAAAAGCAATTTGGGGAGGAAAGGGTTTACTTGTCTTACAGATTACAATTCATAATTAGAGTAAACCCACAGGCCATGGAGGAATGCTGCTTCCTGTCTTGCTTTTCATGGCTGATCATTTTACTTTCTTACACACCCTAGGACCACCTGCCTAGGAACAGCACCACCCACAATGGACTGCTCCCTTTCAGACCAATAATTAATCAAGAAAATGTCCCAAAGACTTGCCAACTGTCCAATCTGAATGACACATTTTCTAAATTAAAAATCTTTCTTCACAGATTACACTGGTTTGTGTCAAGCTGACAATAATAAATTTTAAAAAATAAAATAAAATAAAAACCATCCAAAGTCTACTAGAAAATAAGAGCATGGATTACACAGTTGATTGGCTTTAAATACTGGATCTGCCCTAATTAGATTTACAACCATGGGCAAATATGTTCATTGTAAAACAAAGGCAATACCAGTTCTAACATCAGAATAGCTGAAAGAACATAAAAAATAAAATCCTTCATAACATTTGAGTAACCAACGTCACCAGACCATGGTCTTCAGGTGATCAGAAATCCAGGGCACTAGCCACACCCTATCATCAAACTCTCACCTCTTGTTTTATTTGTATTTTAAAAATACCTCTAATTTTATTTTATGTGTGTCTGAAAACCATGTGTGTGCTTGGTGTCTGCAGCAACCAGAAGATGGTATGAGACCCATAGGAATGGAGTTATAGGGGCTTGTAAGCCACCATCTGAGTGCTGGGAAATGAACTTGGATCCTTAACAAGAGCAGTCACTGCTCTTAACTATTGAGCCATCTCTCCAGCCCCCTGATTTTACTCTTAGTAAGATCAGACTTCAGTTCCTATTGTCAAATCAAAAGTGAAGAATTCTGCTGTCTCTTTTAGAACTTCAAAAATTTTTGGCACACAAAACTCCACAGCCTGTGAAGCTTCTAACTCCCCACAGTAAGAATGAGCATTATATGACCTGCTTGCTACCGGTGACTCCTGATCAGTGTGATGATAGTTAATTGTCATCTGGATATAATCTACATTGACCTGATAGGAGAATGCACACTGAATGTGGATGCCCGAATTTCATAGGCAAAACCTTGGGTCATATGAGAGTAAAGAAAAAATCCAAACAGCATCACACATGATTAGGTCTGCCCATTTCAATTAACACAATTAAAAGTCTCTGTGAAGCATGTCAAAAGGCATGCACAAACAAGACCAAAATATTTGGCATGTCAAAAGACCAGCACAGACCAGACCAAAATATTCCTTCTCATTGAGATTCTCTTAACTATGGATGCCCCATGACTAGCTGCTTCAAGTTCCTGCCATCTTGACTTCCCTGCAGAGGTAGACTATCACTTGAAATGGTGAGTTAAAATAAACTTCCCCACATTGCTTTTTTTTTCAGACTATTGTTATCTTGGAAACATAAATGAAACTAGAATATTCATTAAGGACAAAGTTACAGGAAAACTGATCTACTAAGTGTGACTTTTGATTTCAAATGGCTTCTTCTCAGGATTGTGCGTTTGTGCAACACTGATGTTACAGGGAGGTCTTAAATTACCCAAATAGTGTTCCTGAAAGAGAATCCAGGTGGGACACAGTAGAGGAGTTTAATTAGAGAAAAGAAGCCAGAATTTAGTCTTTACAACATGAGTAGGTCAAAGAGGAGCAGCAATACTATTGATTCTAGCAGCTATGGAACTTATGTTTTCTCTCCTTGCTATCTCAGCCCCGTGTCTCCCGTCAGTGTGAACACTTCTAGGGAATAATTTATCCAGAATTCATTATGTTATATAAGTAGACATATAATTTTTAAAGGTGTTTCAGAGTCCATAACATTGTCAAATTCAGTATGGGAAAAGGAAAAGTACTCTGGGTCATATTTTCCTGGCTGAGATGTCTTTGAAGCTATTTTGATTTGACTGGTTGTAGTCAACCACCATGCCAACTGATCTTTGTATCCTATTTAGGGGGCATTAGCTAGTCCACCTGGAAAGATTATGAGTACTTTTCTTTTCATCCTGGTCACTGGTTCTTGTTTTGGATAGGTACTTTGATCTGTTCCTCTAGAACAATGGTTGAGAACCTAATGCTTCAACCCTGTTCTCCATGTTGTGCTGAACCCCCTGACCATAAATTTATTTTTGTTACTACTTCATAATTGTAATTTTACCACTATTATGAGTAATAATGTAAATAGTTTTGGAGATAGAGGCTTTCCAAAGAGTTGAGAACCCACGAGTTGAGAACCAAAGTTCTAGGGGTTAATTTCCTGCCTAACGCTAAGACCTAATTTATATCAAAGACAGTGGCAGACAAGTCACTCCACCCTAGAAGCACCTCTCACTTAACATCACTTTACTCATGAAAATGCCTCCCTATCTGTTTCTAGTATGGCTGTCACTTTTGCAAACACCTGCACTGCTTTCAACTTAAATGTTTTAACTTCTTCTTCTAAATCAAATGTTTGCATGGTGGCCTGCTGCATCGATGTGTTGCTAGGTTATGTGTCCTCAAGCTGCCTTTCTCCTTCTCCCAGATATCAGGCTACACCACCCTGCAAATATTCCTGGAATTCATGTGATAAGAAAGCATGCTTGGCTGTGTGGCTTTGTAGCTGCAAGGGAAGTTTATGGTTCAGCTTGTGCCAATCTGTTTGGCTCTTTGCCACAAAAGCCAAGTCAGGCTAGATCATGAGTATAAAGCAAGCCCTTCTGTGCAGAAAAATTACAAGAGTCAGAAGACCCCTTTGTTCTTAGAAACTGAAAGGGCCAGCTCTCCCTTGAGGATTCCCATCATGGTATGTGGACATGGTCACTGTCTTTTCTAGAGCAGCTCTTTTTGAAGTAAAAGTTCCCCCTCCTTTCAAGACCCTTTCAAACTGCTGAAAGTATAGTGCTTTATCTTCCCCACCTCTTTCCAAGTTCTACCCCAATTATGCCTTGCCAAACAACTATAACTGTGAGGTGCTCCTGTCTAGTAAATTTCTTTAGAAGGAAACTGTATTTTAGACTATAACATCTATGAATGCTATAATTTACAAAACTAAGAACTTGGACAGAAAAGTATCTGAACTGCACAGTTGACCTCCTTTACAGCAAGATCTAATTGATGCTTTGTTTAGTTCATGGGATCATGTTTTTCAATTGCTCTTGGATTTTAACAGGAAGCCAAAACAGTTTATGTTTATTTATAGCAGTTGGCCATTGAGATATATTATACACCTAAATGTACACTTTGGTAAATTGCTCAAATTTATTCCAAAGATTATATTCAAGAAAGAGGAGTTTGGTGAGTATTTAGCAGTCCACTAATCTCATTATTATCATGGCTCAGTTTCCAGAGTGAGCTTGTTAATTAACAATGTAGATGAGTTGCTATAGGCAAGATCATTGTGTGATGATACACTGGCTTTCAGCTTTCTCTTTAAGAATACTAATATATTTGCATATGCTTTCCCTCTTGCTTATTGCTGTGTACAAACTTGTAAAATATCTTGAACATGGCCATAAGTTTGTTCAGTTGTTCATAGATTCAGTTCACTCACACTTTAATTGTTAACTAAAAGCAGTGTTGCTGAGCAGAAAAGAATATCTCACTTTGAATAAATGAAAGCCATTTCTATTTTGAAATTCATCAAAACTGAAGATACAAAATGTTCAGAAGCAAGTGGCATGAAAATTGCACCAGTGAAGTTTTAAACAGTAGAAGTTATTGCAACGGGAATTAACTAATGTAATAATCCATTTACTCAGTCATAGTTTGTTTCCATATAAGCAACATGATAGAGATTAATAGATATATATTATACATATAACATGGAGTCAACAAGGTCATGACAAAAGAATAGTTTAGTCAATGCTCAGTTGTATTAGTAGAAAGTAAATACAGAAGATGACAATTTGAATGGTAGTTTGAGACTTAAGTTCCATACCAAGATATACCACATAAAAATTTTGTATATGCAAATATACATATTTACATTTATTTTTATTTAGATGTACATGTGTGCTTCCTTATTGGTATGTGTACCAGATATATGTAGAGGCAAGAAAAGAGTATCTAAATCACTAAAACTGGCATTACAGGTTGGTGCTGGGAATTGAATGTGCGTCATCTGCAATAGCAGTTAACCACTAAATAATGCATTTCTCAAAGTTCTCCTTCCTAAACTGATATTAGCCTGTCCATGTTGTTGTAGTGTCTTTCTTTGTAGCACAAGCTAGAACAGCACAAGGGTTCTACTGTGACTTTGGACAGATTATGAGATATTTAGGTTGAATAACTGAACCAGTTTTCACTTCAACCAGACTATCACGCATTCATAATATATAATTTCCTCTTCAAGGAAAGCATGAGAAACATACATACACTGTGAAAGCTAATCTTGGTTATCAACTAGACATACCTGGGAATTGTGATCCTCAAATGAGGGACTGCATTGAACTGACTGACCTGTGGATGTGTCTGTGGAGCATATTATTGTTTGCTGATTAATACAGGAGAGCCTATTCCATAGTCAATGGTGACATTCTTAGGAAGGGAGACCTATAGAGAGACCTACGGTGTAAAAAATGGGAGCTGAACATGAGCCTGGAAGCAAGCCTGTGAGCAGCAGTCCATCAGGGTTTCTATTTCAAGTTCCTGCATGTTGGAGTTCCTGCTCTGCTTTATCTCAATGATAGACTATCCTGTAAGGTAAAATGAGCCCTTTCCTCCAAAAGATGCTTTTGGCCATGATGTTCACCATGAAAAAACAAAACAAATAAGAGCACGCACCAAATAAGAACATACATGCACACACACACACACACACACACACAGAGAGAGAGAGAGAGACAGAGACAGAGACAGAGACAGAAACAGAGAGACAAGGAGAGAGGTGGGAACAGAACATACATAAAACGATATATTTCAACTGATGTTCAGAGCATATTGATATAGGATTAAAAAACATGTTGGCAGTATTTTAGCAAGTTTACCACAAGATAGGAATGTAATAGCTAACAAGCTAGGGTTCATAGGCAGTGGGCAAATTGTAGATGGATGCACTATAGATAAGAAAAAAAATGGCTACAATCCTATAGTCCTATAAGAATTAGCGTATAAGGGAGGCAAACAGTTTCTATTCTGTTTTAGGTTCAGTATCTGATAATATGTTAGTGCAAATAATAACAGATTAATAAGAGAAAATTTAACACAAAATTATTAATATGTGCTTCATACATACGTATCCTGAAAACAGTCAGTGATGAATAACTGAAAGGAATGTGAAGTGTTTTCAAAAACTGGGGATGACTTTTGCAGGTTTGTAGTCTCATAAAACAAGTTGTAACCTGACTCAGAAAGAGCAGCAAGGGCAATTTTATTAAAGGTTGAGAGAAAAATGACAGGGCAGGTAAGCTGTAAATTTCAGAAGCCATTAGGAGGAAGGAGATGGTGAAGAGGGTCCAAGAAGGCAAGCAGGTTCAGTGGTGTGGGTCTGCAAACAGTTCTAAGGGAGGTTCTTGGAGGGAAGAGAGAGAGGGCTTAGAGTGCCTATGTTAACAAATCAGTCTTAGGATCTTGGATGGCATATGAAAGAGGGAGACAGAATACTAATGCTTCCTGGTTAGAACTCAAGCAGACAAGTGGGCAGGCTTCACGGTGTGGATCTGCCTTAGAAAAACTGGTTATTCTTTGTACCTTATTAATAAGCCTTCAGACGAATCAGGTTTTATGGGAAATGGTTTCTTGGCTAGGTGATTTAAAGGCCTAGTTAGATTAACAATTAATGTGGGTGTGTGTGTGATGGCTGTCTTTGTAATCTTATAGTTTAGGCAGTTTAAAGATATCATTTTTCCACCCACAGTCATGGCTACAAGTAAGATCTTATTCTTTTGACCAGAAATAATGAATAAGAGTAGACTTAAAAGAATTAAAAATAAATAAATACATAAACCTCTACAAAATAGGCACACTTTACTAAGAAGCAATGGTTTTTCTCATTGTGTGTCTCAGTGAAGCCCTGCTGCCTCTGCCTTACTGCCTTTTGTAGTCTTAAGAAGCAATTGTGATGAATCCTTCCCACTTTCTCACAGTATTTCAAGTTCTAAAACGGGACATTGGAAGCACATCCTTTACTTAAAGGTGGTATGATATCAGGTAAAGAAAATGAGAGATGAGGCCTAAAGCTGGCAATGATGGAGAAACCATCCTCAATGGTTTCATAACTTGTCAATGGTACATCTAATAAAAGACTATAACTTTTCAGACAAATAATAACACAAAGGATGTTCATATGACATGCATAGTTGCTTTTCCTTCTGGCAGTAGACCATCCAACAATCCTTTTGCCACCATCTGGCTAATTTTGTATGAAGTGTCAATACATAAAAACAAAGCAGACAAAAGCCATAACTCTCATTTCAAAAGAAATAAGATAGTTTATTCTGGAGCCAAATGAGGTATGATTGTTATGGTTTTCATCTCTTTAAGTGGCAAGCCACTCCCACTCCCGGCGACCCCTCCCTCCTCCCACCATCTTAGATTCCCTCACTGTCCCCTCTTGGTGAGTGCGCGTCTCTCTTCTCTCTCAG
>NC_022026.1:35231461-35232529 GCF_000317375.1 Microtus ochrogaster
ATCACTCTCATTAAGCTTAAAATCCTTATAGCTCAAAAATTGTGGCTTTTTCATATAACATGTGGCTGCCACCATGTTAACTGGGGTCAGGTGACTTTATCACCATCTTGACTAAGGGCCAGGTCAGGTGACCAAATTCCACCATCTTTACTGAGGTTTACTGCCAGGTTCCCCAGTGTTAACCTTATTACACGGTGACCTTACTACCATCTTGGCTGAGAGCCAGGTCAGGTGACCAAGCTCTCCCACGTTTACTTAAGTATACTCTACTTTGTCCCCCAGTTTTCACTAAAATCCTCTTGTTAACTCTGTTACATGTGTTTTGCACAGTGACATGCCTTTGGTAGGGCCCATCAAAAGCATCCCCATTGCCCAATTCCTGTTCACTCTTTCTGTGTATAATAATTGTTTATTACATCTCATTTCATACTACAAAATAATAAGTCTCATGTTTTAAACTGGTGTGTACTTTTAAGTCTCTTAAAAATGCCTTATATTTAATCCAACCCTCATTTAAAATATATTAAGCTGTTCTCTACTATTGTCAGTTCTGCCATTAACCTTATATTGCAAGCAGTTTCTTCTTTCTCTCTTTTTACAAGTATAAATCTTACCTGTTAAGAGTCAGTACAGTCAAGCTCAGACCCAACCTTCCAGGCAGATTCTATACTGAATTTATACCTAATAAACAGCCCTCAACTGCTCCAAGATCTGGGGAATGTGATATTTAAATATTTAATTATTAAAAAAAAAACTTTTCATAACAAAAAAGAGACAGGTTGGATCCTAGCAACAGCACTCTTATTTCCTCCAAAGAAGACAGAAGACAAATGGGCACAGAACAACATTCTTCTGCAGTTCACTTTGACTGCTAAATGCTGACCATTGGGCTAAACTGCCTTTCATCTAAACTAAAGACCTCCAGACGTGGACAGAATCGCTGGAGTCAGCAGCCTAGCTTCTCAGGTCAAGGTAGGCCTGTCTTCCTACAGATTTCTTAGCCCACAGGGTATTTTGGAGCCTGGCAGGCCTGGCGCTAAACAGCAAAGGTCAAGTACAACCTTCAGC
>NC_022026.1:35232939-35233530 GCF_000317375.1 Microtus ochrogaster
AAAAAAAAATACTTTTCATTGTACCAAAATATGTCACAGTCATTATACAATGTATGTGTCTAAAACTTCTGTTTTCACAAACCCAAGGAGTTCTTGTGAGTTCCAGGGAGCCAAATTAAAGGATCCATCTTAAACAGGTTAGATACATTCCCCTCAATTCCCTGGTCCTAAAAAAATGTTTTCCCTTAATTTAACTTTATTCTTTGTTCTGCCAATAACGTAAACAGTATAAGAGACACCAGACATTTCCATGCCACAGACACTGGTTGGGACCAAAGAGACCAGCTATGCCAGGATGTGGCCAGCACCCAGCCTTCTCTGGTTCCTCCCCCCAATGATGACGCCCACAAATAAGCCGGAAGCAGTTTTGAAAATCTGCTGCTCCAATTCCTTTAAACTGTGGTGTCTAATCTCCTCCTTTTTATTATAAAAAAAGAGCTGGGAATGTTATGGTTTTCATCTCTTTAAGAGACAAGCCATGCCCACTCCTGGCAACCCCTGCCCTCCTCTTGCCATCTTAGATTCTGTGTGTCCCCTCTAGGCGTGCACACGTGTCTCTCTCTTTTCTCTTCTCTCTTCCCTTTCTCTCTC
>NC_022026.1:35234110-35240553 GCF_000317375.1 Microtus ochrogaster
AAGCAGCTTCTTTATTTAATTAACCAATGACCTTCCTCCATCAGAGAAAAAAGATTCAGATTACTCCAAATTATGTAATAGTAATAGCTTCATGGAGTTTTTCCTGCAATAAAACAAAAAAAAATGAATGAATACTTCCTTTCAAATCAGTGGTGATGTCAGTTTTATGTAAAACTGGGAAATATTCTATAGACCTCAAAGATCATCTGATGATCTTCTGAGCTTTTGAGTTGATGGAAGCTGGGTGTCTGTACATTACAAAAGAATTTCCCTAACAGTCAGAAGCGTGTTTGGTCACCTACCTTGACTCCATCTCTAGCACCAGCTTCATCTTTCTCCTTATCAATTATGAACATCTTCTGTACTTTATACTTTATTTATCTGCTTATTGTCTCTGTATTTCATGAAAACCAATTCACTTTTTCTTTCTTTATTTTTTCTGTTTTATCTCAAGTACCAAGAATAAACTTCTGTATTTAAAGCAGAAACATATAATTATAGCATGAAAAATGTGAATTTCCTTAGGAGTACACTATTGATATTAAGTGTTTTGAAGAATTTGCTTCCAGTCAATGGACACAGTCATTGACAGGTGACTGGATCATGAGGACTCAGAATGACTGGATTAATCCACTGATGGATTCCTAATATGTTAAAATTTCTTTACTGTTGAGTGAAGGAAAATGTGTTAGTGGGCCTAGTTGGAAGAAGCAAGTCCCTGGGTGTATGTCTGTCATGAGCACACCTTGTCATCATTCCACTCTCTTTATTGGATTCCTATTTGACTTGAGGTAAGCAATCCTCTTCTGTCATGCCCTTCCTGCCTTGATGTTTTGTCTAATCTCATGTTCAAAGCAGTGGACTTAACTCATCAGGGATAGAACTTCTGAAGTTATGAGACAAACAAAACAAATATTTCTTCCATTAAACTGTTTTTATATGTGTTTGCCATACTAGCTAGAGGTCTAATAAATACAATCTATATTTTCAGTGGATCTAGTGTCTTGGATGTTTATTTAAGTCAACTTTGGCTACTTTAACAAACATAGCATATATTAGCTGGCTTATCAACAATAGAAAACTGATTTCTCCCAGGTCGGGAATTTGGTACATTTAAGATCAAGATACACAGAACAATGGCGTTTCGTGTGGTGCCATTTATAAAGACTGTCTGTCTTTCTGAGTCCTTGCTTGATGCTAAGAGCAAGGATACTCTGGGATCTGTTTATTTAGGGAAATTTGTGCCATCCATGAAGACTCACTCTAAAAACCTAAGAAAACATCAAAAGGCCTTCTTTATGACACTAGTGCCCACGGGGAACAGATCTGAACACATGAACTTGTGAGGCTGCATGGAAATGATAGTAATCTACAAAGTTTTAGGTAATAAAGGCAATAGCATTGGCAATAGTAGTGGGTACTACATGAGCAATTCTGGGATACAGTCACTGGTCAGCATTTGTTTATTCAGATTACATACTCCCTATAGTAGGATCCCTCTCCCTTAGAGGGATCTTGAAAGTTATTCAGTAACCCTAAATAAGTGTCTTTAACATTTGACTAGCCAAAGCTTGTATCCAATAATACTCAATGATATAAGCATCAGGATTACTATTGCAAAGACTGGCTGTAGCAACATATCTGCTGGAATCTTTGGTTGTCCTAGAATTGGTTTCTGGTTTGGTTTCCTATAAAGTTATTGGAAGGTCATTGCTGAGTCTTGATGATAATTTTCTGGAGAGATTAAAGATCTTGCTATCAGCAGAGTTTGAGATACAAGGCAAAGAAGAAAAAAAAAGAGTACAGGGAAAATGAAGACTGTAATTCAAGCTCCCCAACCACATGGTTCCTATGACTCCATGGATTCAGTATTACAATGTGTACCCATGACTCTATGGCTCACAAATGAGACAAGTCTGCTACATGGAGTTACAGGCCAAGGAGGTTTGGTAGAAGCCTGTTTTTCTTCTGTCCTTCTTTCCTTCCTTGTTTACTTTCTGGCTTCCTTCCTTCCTTTCTTTTCTTTTTTTTTAAAGATAAGATCTCACTGTGTATCCCACACAGCAACCCACTACATCTACTATGTAACCTAGGCTATCTTCATACTGATAGCAATCCTCCTGCCTCTGCCTCCCAAATGCTGGGATTATAAGTATGAGCTACCACGTCTGGCAAAACCTGCTTTCTTTGGAAACTTACCTGCTTCAGGAAATATCTTCTAGCTTGTGACTGTCTCTAGTAATGGCCAGGTCTACTTGACTTAAGTTAGCCATTATAGAAGAAATAAAATATGATTCAGTGAGTTGTAAACTTAGTTGTACAGTACCACTCCAACTTTCAGAGGAAAAGATATGTACAATATTAGACTTCAATCAAATCTGAATGTATGTCATTATTTGTAGTGATATCTCACACTATCCATATGCCTCCTTCAACTGCACTTCTATTCTCCCAGCAAATGACTTCTTGTACTTCCTAGAGATAGCCTGATGATGAGCTAGCTAAGGAAAACACAAATGATCTGGTTTATAAAGATAGCTTTGGATGATGTGCTGACATCAGGTAAAAAGATGTCTTCTGCGCTATCAGTATATCACGTAGAGGTTACTCTGAAAGACATTGATGGCAAGAAATCTTTAAGTTGTGCTTATTGTATACTTTGCTGCAAGGATATATGACATTACTTATTCATGGGTTGTGGCTAATGGTTTGGTTGGGTGATCAGGCGGTTTAGAAAGTAAGACAGAAGGATTGGTGAAAAGGATGTTTGAATCTACAATTTCTTCATAGATTTCATAGAAATGTGGACCAAATGTGATCATTATGTCTATACCTCACATGATTATCCACCAAAATTTCTTCTTGACAGAAAAGGTTTTTAAAATTCTAGAAAAATGACTAACTCTTTTAGGTTACTTAACAACAATAGTTCTTTTCCCTGGATCATAATTTTTCACTTACAAAATAGATATGTTTGTGTGTGTGTGTGTGTGCTCACGCATGCGTGCATGCACACATGAACACGTGACTGTGGATGTGATTCATTTTCTCACCAAGGTTGGCTTGACTCAGTATACAATTTGCTTGTAGTTGGTATGGACCCACAGTATATCAGAGGATGAGCTAGATACCTAGTAAAGTGTGATTATAGAGAATGTTATCATGGATATAGCTGTATCTTTCCTTGAGGAAATAAAATATTTTGATTTTTTTAGCCATTAATTTTACATTAGCACTATATTCTATGTACTTATTGCCATGCATACAGACATAATATCCCACCCAATATAAGCTTCAATCAAAGAACTCACTTTTTTCCAAAAGAATAAAGAGTGAATTGACTGGCTTTAACATGACCTGCATTACCCAGGGACAGGTTTATTTGTGGAATGATACACCCTGCAGAAATGATGTATAGTCATTTTGTAGCTGGTAGCAAATACATGAAGTTTCTTTTTCTGTGATGTAGTATTTGTTCTAAGCAAGTGATCCAGCTTTCCTCACTGTCATGTGACATAGATCTGTAAACCAATGGGTAGAAATGGCAGTGATACCTCTTTCTCATTATAACCAATCTGTAGTAAAATATTTATATAATTTTCACTTAATTTTCTTCAACTTTGTTGTTTGCTAATGGGAAGATCTCCGTATTCAGAAGAAAGACATTTTTATACAAGAAAACAATAACTTTTACACTTACTTGAAAATTTAAATATCAAGCAGTCCTTTCAGGTAACTTCCTTATATTAAGTAAAATGGTTTAAAAGAAGATGGGTGGGTGGATGATTCATACTATTAATTTGGATATGGTTGTTCTGTAATTGTTTTTAGAATGAATTCATACCCTGAGAAGTACCCCTAGTAAGACTATATCCAATGGCCAGTGATCAAAGGAAACATTTCCGAATCTCTTATCAGGCTAATGGAATGCAGGGAACAAAAGTTCAGACTACAGCTCTTGGAAAGTTGATAGAAATAGCAGAAGTAGAAATGCTTCTGTGACCTCCTCCTGCTACGTCTCTCCTGATGTAGGCCATCAAAATTATTCTTACCCTTTCTTCTCCAAGACAAGAAATATGTCCTAGGATTGCCACCCTCTGTTTTTTTTTTCCTTCTTTCTCTGCTGAAGACCTCCATATAACAGAAATTCTGACTTGTACCAAGAAGAAATGAATGTCACACAGTAATACCAGGATGGAAAAGAATAAGCCTTGCTGCATCTTCCTCCCACCAAGTTCATCAACATTAGGTCATATAATAGGTCTTCCAATAATTCATCTGTAAGATTTTTCCATGAAAATACACATTCCTCCACTTAATTTTTGAAAGCCCCCATGTTATCTAAAACCTATTAAACAAGCATATATGTCTTTCACTTACCATTCTGTTTGTTGTTATATAAGCCTCAGCCATAGACCTTGCAATAGGTGAGAAAAGAGTGTTTGCCTTTCTATTCTGTGAAGTAGAATAACTAAAAGCTTAAACATTGCAGGTATAAATGTTTGTTTTCCACACTTTTAAGTAGAGATGATAAATGAAGAAAAATGAAAATTGAATAGCAGTAGTTGAAAGAAACATTGCCACTTTTGGCCTTTTGTTTAATTATCAGAAAGGGACTGTAGTATCAATCCAAATCATTTTCCTTACTGGCATGTATGGGTTTTCATATTCCAGCTAATTTTCTTCTACCTTCCTCCATACTGAAAAGGCATATTTTTAATCATAATGATTACAGGCTATCATGTCATTATTAATTTTTATAAATAAAATCTTGAAAAAAATCTTGAGAAAGTTAATTCATAAAAGAAGGACTCTGTGAGTTTGAGGCCAGTCTGGATTACAGAATGAGTTTCAGGACAGCCAGGACTGTTTGTCAGAGAAACGTTGTCTTAAAAAACAAAACAAAGCAAAAAAGGAGCGACCACAACTGACAAGTGACATTTTACAATTGTATAAATTAAATGAGAAGAACTGTTTGTTGGCAGTAAAGTTTGAAGAGATCCTGTGATTTTTGTTGGTTGTATAAGGAATATATATATATATGAATATATGTATACATATATATATATATGTATATATATATGAGAGAGAGATGACTACTCACTAAGAAATAATGATGGAAAATTATTATGAAGACATGAGTTTGGAACCCCAGATGCAGATGCAATGTGGTTGCAAGTGTCTGTAATATCTGTGCTTTGATATTGGATAAAAAAGAATTGCTAGGGCTTTCTGCCATTAGCCCAGCCCTGACTTCTGTGAGAGACCTTGTGTCAAAGGAATAGGTATAGAATGGAAGAGCAGGATAACTAATGTTCTTCTCTGGCCTCTCCAGGAGGGACAGAATGTTTCAAATAAAAGGAATTGTTATATGGCATGTACATACAGAAATGTACTCTGCACGCACATACTACACAACCACTTCCCTCTTTCTCTCTGCTTCTGTCTCTCTCTCTCTCTTTATACACATACTACAGGATCACAGCGGGGATTAAATTGCCTCTATTAAATTGGTCTCAACCAGAAACCTGATCCAGAGTCAGCAATCTCCACTGGAACAGGTACAGGGAGAAACCGCTGAGCGAGTGAGCCAGAGCCAGAAATGGCTGAGGGTCTTCCAGACATGAATCTGGGGCCTTCAAAGGAGTAGACCTAAGCCAAGACTCCTGTAGGTCTTGGCGTGAGTCTAGGACATCCCAGGAACCAAGCCTGAGCCAGGACCTCTGCCAGTCTGGGTATGAATCTGGGACCTCCGATGTAGTAGGCAGGAACCAGAGATCTCTACAGGGCCAGGTGTGAGTCTGGGACCTCAGAGGGAGTAGGCCTGAGAGAGGACTTCTGTGGGATTCAGGCATTGGTCTGGGACATAAAAGCAAATTCCAAGGAAGTGAAAAAATGCACAAATTAACATCACCAACAATGAAAACTAAATTAACAGGAGGTAGAAATCACTGGTCAATAATATCCCTTAATGTAAATGGACTCAACTCACCTATAAAAAGCCACAGGCTAACAGATTGGATACAAAAACAGAATCCATCCTTCTTCTGCCTATAAGAAACAAATCTCAGTCTCAAAGACAGACATTGTCTCAGTAAAGGGTTGGGGAAAAATATACCAATCCAATGGACCTAAGAAACAAGCTGGTGTAGCTATCTTAATATCTAACAAAATAGACTTCAAGCTAAAATCAGTAAAAAGAGACAAAAAAGGTCATTTCATATTAGTCACAGGAAAAATCCATCAAGAGGAAATCTCAATACTGGCCATCTATGCCCCAAATACAAGGGCACCCTCATATGTCAAAGAAACACTTCTAAAGCTGAAATCATACATTAAGTCCCACACACTAATAGTGGGAGACTTCAATACTCCCCCTCACCACTGGACAGGTCAGTCAGACAAAAAAAATGAACAGAGAAATAAGAGAACTCACAAATGTT
>NC_022026.1:35240731-35251392 GCF_000317375.1 Microtus ochrogaster
CACAATGAAAGCAGTGTTAAAAGGAAAGTACATAGCACTAAATGCCTACATAAAAAAACTGGGAAAATCCCACACTAGTGAATTAACAGAACATTTGAAAACTTTACAACAAAAAGAAGCAAACTCACCTAAAAGAACTAGATGACAGGAAATAATCAAAGTGAGAGCTGAAATCAACAAAATAGAAACAAAGAAAACAATACAAAGAATCAATGAGGCAAAAAGTTGTTTCTTCGAGAAAATCAACAAAATAGACAAACCTTATCCAAACTACCCAAAAGGCAGAGAGAGAATATCCACATTAACAAAATCAGAAATTAAAAGGGGGGGCATTACAACGGTCATGGAGGAAAAAAGAGAATTATCAGGTTATGTTTTGAAAACCTGTACTCCACAAAATTGGAAAACTTAAATCAACACCAGATAAACAAATTAAACAGACCTATAACTGCTGAAGAAATAGAAACAGTCATCAAAAATCTTTCAACCAAAAAAATCCCAGGACCAGATGGTTTCAGTTCATCATTCTACAAGACTTCTTTTTTTTGTTTTGTTTTGTTTTGTTTTTCGAGATAGGGTTTCTTTGTGGTTTTGGAGCCTGTCCTGGAACTAGCTCTTGTAGACCAGGCTAGTCTCGAACTCACAGAGATCCGCCTGCCTCTGCCTCCCAAGTGCTGGGATTAAAGGCGTGCGCCACCACCGCCCGGCTTCTACAAGACTTCAAAGAAGAACAAATACCAATACTCCTCAAATTATTCCACACAATAGAAACAGGAGGAACTATACAAAATTCTTTTTATGAGGCAACAATTACTCTGATACCCAAATCACAGAAAGACATAACTAAGAAAAAGAATTACAGACCAATCTCACTCATGAAAATTGATGCAAAAATACTCAATAAAATAATGGCAAATCAAATTCAAGAACATATCAGAAACATCATCCACCATGATCAAGTCAGCCTTATCTCTGAGATTCAGGGATGGCTCAACATAAGAAAATCTGTCAATGTAATCCATCATACAAACAAACTGAAAAGTAAAATCCATATGATCATCTCATTACGTGCCATAAAAGCTTTCAAAATACAACATCCCTTCATGATAAAGGTCTTGGAGAGAGCAAGGATACAAGGAATATACCTAAACATAATAAAGGCAATATACAGCAAGCCAAGAGCCAACATCAAACTAAATGGAGAAAAACTCCTAGAAATTCCACTGAAATCAATAACAAGACAAGGCTGTCCAGTCTCTCCATATCTATTCAATATAGTTCTTGAGGTCCTAGCTAGAGCAATAAGACACCAAATGGAGATTAAGGGGATACAAATTGGAAAAGAAGTCAAACACTTGCTGTATGTTGATGATATGATAGTTTACATAAGCAATCCCAAAAAGTCTACCAAGGAACTTCTACAACTCATAAACAATTTCAGCAATGTAGTAGGATACAAGATTAACTCAAAAAAATTAGTAGCCCTCTTGTACACAGATGATAAAAGGGCTTTGGAAGAAATCAGAGAAACAACACCCTTAACAATAGCCACAAATAGCATAAAACATCGCAGAGTAAATCTAACCAAACAAGTGGAAGACTTGTATGACAAGAATTTAAATCATTGTAGAAAGAAATTGAAGAAGACATCAGAAAGTGGAAAGATCTCCCATGCTCTTGGGTAGGCATAATTAACATAATAAAAATGGCAATCTTTACCAAAAGCAATCTACAGATTCAATACAATGCCCATCAAAATCCCAGCAAAATTTTTCAGAGACCTTGAAAGAATGGTACTCAACTTTGTATGGAAAAGCAAAAAACCCAGGTTAGCCAAAACAATCCTGTACAAAAAAAGAACTTCTGGCGGCATCACAATCCCTGACTTCAAACCATACTACAGAGCTACAGTACTGAAAACAGCCTGGTATTGGCATAAGAACAGACAGGAGGAACAATGGAACTGATTAGAAGTCCTGGATATTAATCAACATACGTTTGAACACCTGATTTTTGACAATGAAACAAAAAATATCAAATGAAAAAAAAGAAAGCATATTTAATTTAACAAATGGTGCTGGCATAACTGGATACCAGCATGTAGAAGCGTGAAAACAGAACCATATCCATCACCATGCATAAATCCCAAGCCCAAAGACCTCAACATAAAGCCAGCCACAGTGAAACTTATAGAAGAAAAAGTGGGAAGTACACTTTAATACATTGGCACAGGAGACCACTTCCTAAATATAACCCCAGCAGCACAGACACTGAGAGAAACAATTAAAAAATTGGACCTACTAAAACTGAAAAGCTTCTGTAAAGCAAAGGACATGGTCATCAAGACAAAATGACAGCCTATAGAATGGGAAAACATCTTTACAAACCCCACATCCGACAGAGGTCTGATCTCCAAAATATACAAAGAACCCAATAAATTGGTCATCAAAAGATCAAATAAAAATGATCCAATAAAAATGGATCCAATAAAAATGGAGTACAGACCTAAACAAAGAACTCGCAACAGAGGAATCTAAAATGGCTGAAAGGCACTTAAGAAAATGTTCAACATCCATAGTCATTAGAGAAATGCAAATCAAAACAACTCTGAGATTCCATCTTACACCTGTAGGAATGGCCAAGATCAAAAACACTGATGACAACTTATGCTGGAGAGGTTGTAGGGAAAAGGTAACACTTCTGTATTGCTGGTGGGAATGCAAGCTGGTACAGCCCCTTTGGGTGTCAGTGTGGCAATTTCTCAGAAAATTAGGAAACAATCTTCCTCAAGACCACTTTTGGTATATATCCAAAGGATGTTCAATCATGCCACAAGGACATGTGCTCAGCTATGTTCATAGCAGCATTCTTTGCCATAGCCAGAACCTGGAAACAGCCTAAATGCCCCTACACCAAAGAATGGATAAGAAAAATGTACCACATTGTCAAAAATACATTATGTATTTGTAATACACAGTGGAGTATTACACTGCAGAAAAATAACAACATCTTGAATTTTGGAGGCAAATGGGTGGAGCTAGAAAACATTATTTTGAGTGAGGCAACCCAGACCCAGAAAGACAATTATCATGTTCTCACTCATAGGTGGTTTTAAAACATAAATCAAAGAAAACCAGCCTAGAAAACTACATTCATAGAGAACTTAGACAACAATGAGGGTACTAAGAGAGACTTACATAGCTCTAATCTACATGAGAAGTAGAAAAAGACAAGATGTCCTGAGTAAATTGGGAGCATGGGGACCTTGGGGGAGGGTAGAAGGGTAGAAGTAAGAGGTGGGGAGGGGAGCAGAGAAAAATGTAGAGCTCAATAAAAATCAATTAAAAAAACAAATTGGTTTCAAGACATGTCCGTGGAGAATTTTCTTTTTTTAATGATTAGGATGAGGTAGCCCAGGTAAATATGGATGGTGTCAGCCCTGGCAGGTGGTCTAGAATTGTATAATGAATAAGGCTGCCCAAGTCATAAGGAGAAACCAGTAAGTAGTGTTTCTTCATTTACTCTGTGTCAGTTTGTATCACCAAGTTCTGTCTTGAGTTCTTGTCTTTGCTTACCCTGATGAAAGTCTATGAGCAGAAATATTTAGTAAACCTGTGTTTTCCATCTCTGTTTTTGGTTAGTGTTTTATCATAGCACCAGAGACAGAAACCAGAACAATCTTCTCTGCTGTAGGAATTCCTGCAGCCAGTAGCCTTTAAGTTAATCGCCCACTTGGTTATGGCCTCTTATGCTATGTGCCAATGTAAAGCATGTGACAGGCCTCCCTTCTGGCAGTGTGATTTGGTTCCTGTTTCCCATTTTTGCAGTTGATTGTGATCTGTGAGTCTACCCCTAAAAAAATAACCCTTTATTATACTCAACTTTGAGCTCTGGGCTTCTTGCTACATGTAGAGAATTGATTTAATTGTTTTTAATTCGTCAAGTAAAGCATATTTCTCTGCATTTAACCAGTACCAAGGCAGGAAACTAAAGCAGCTCAGGACCATTTATATAGTCATTGGTTGCATCACAGCTAGTTGCAATTCTGCAACCATGACACTTGCTGGACAATAAAGATTAGTACATCTAAAACAATTTACCAGACTTCACAACAGGTAATTAATAGATCAATAAACTTGAAAGTTATATAACGACAAATGACATTACCATTGAAACTTTTAGTAACTTTTTTTGCTAATACTATGGACTGTAATTTGCAAGGCTTATAATGTTATTGTGATGCATCCATTTATTGGACATTGGTAATCAGTTTTTCTTCATAATATATCCTTAAGAAAATGGTTTGATAACAGAGCCAAGAGTGAGGCATTTTAGAAATGATATGTCTTTACAGACTAATAATGAACAGCTAGTTGACAGGATCAATGCTGTCAAAAATCAAAAGTTACCTGAAAAAATTAAAACTATTGAAAAGGGTAACATGAATTTGACAGACAATATTGATTCCATGTCTAAGGGTACTGAGAAATTATCTAAAAGGATACATACTGTTGAATTTGACAATGAAAATTTGTTAAAAGGTATGATAGGTTACCAGATAGAGATTCTCTCCAGGAAGGCGATCTGCATGCTACCCAAATAATGTCCAAAGATGACAGTTATATTTAAAGAAAAACCTTCAGACCTTGGAATTATATGTGCAGAATGAGGACCAGAGGCTTGTTACCTCAGTGAAATCACTAGAAATAGATACAGGTCAGGAGATTCAGGCTTTACAAAAGACAGTAGTAAAAAGATTTGAAATGATTGAGGAAATTATTGGAGCTGATGAGCAGGGAAAGAAGGTACATGGGCAGGATTTTACATCACCAGTAGCTGTCAGAGATGACCCAAGGTTTTAGCTTCCTACCCTGTATCTACTCTGACAAAACACCAAGTTCTAAAGGCCGAAAAGGACCCAAAGAAGGTAGATGGATTTCTATAGGTATGAATGCTCTAAAAGAAATTAAGCAAATGGTTTGCATTCCACATTTGTTAGGGAGATGGTAAAGATATTGGCTTCTAGCATTAAAGCCACACCACATGACTAGCTTCTTTTAGTTTCAGCAATCCTGGATGATGGACATCAACTCATGTTTAAATGCTATTTCAGAGAAGAGGATAAAATTTTAGAACATGGAAAAGTAAAAGGACTTGAGACTTCCCAAGATCAAATTTTTGGTGAGGGCACTTGCTGACCCATAGGCTCAAGCTCTATGTGATGAACAAATCTTGTTTCTATGCCACAAAGCAGCTTAAATGCTTGGGAAAGAATTGAAGAACTAAAAAAACAAATTGAATCATAATCCAGGGTTAAACAGGGACAGAGAGAACTCTTTAGTGACCTTTTACAAAGACAAGTAAGGCTGTACAAATAAGAGTAACAGACCCAGATGCTAGACAAGCACTTATTGAATCTCTGGCTTTTGAAAATGACAACTTAGAAAGCAAAAAGATACATGGGCCTTTAGATATTTTATCAGCACCAATGGCTAAATAGAATCTGCATACAATGAACATTGAGACATTTGAGTATAATACTGAATTTGGGTAGAAGAAGCAATTTCCAAAGGTATGAGTTGACATCAAAATGCCAATTGTTTTAATTGTGGTAGAATAGGACATCTGAAAAGGGACTGTAGACAAGGAATTCCTGGGAATAATGTCTTCTCTGGAAATGGCAATAATAGGAGGACTCAGCCTTCAGATATATGTAGAAGGTGTGGCAAAGTCCAACATTGGATCAATGAATACAGATAAACAAAAGACAGACAAGGCAACCCGATACCACTGGGAAACTTCTTGAGGGGCCTCTCACTGGCCCCAAAGTCAAAAGTGGTCTGGTCATTCACAGTCACTGGGAATAGGTTTACAGAAAATTAGAACACAAAAGGCATAAATTAGGAGAGATCAATTGCAGACTCTTAATAACTTTCAATGAATGTTAGGAGATATTTCCAGTCTATGACCAGTTGTTGGGATAACACCTGATCTAATAGTTTATTTAAAAAAAAAAACCTTAGATGGTAACAAAGACTTAAGTAGTCCCACAGAATTAACAGTTGAAGCAGAAAAGGAATTGATTGTTGCTGAAGAAAAATTACAGGAGGTACATGTGAATAGGGTGAATCCAAATCTTAATGGCTTTTAGTCATATTGCTTTCCAGAATTTCACCTATAGGAATTTTAATGAAAAGGGAAGATATTATCTTAGAATGGATATTTTTACCACATAAAACAGGTAAATATTTAAAAACTTGTGTGGAAAAAGTCTCTGAATTAATTATAACTTCGTCAACTAGCAGGTATAGAGCCAGTAGAGATTATAGTGCCTTCTACTACTGATGAAATTAAAAAACTATGGGAAGACGATGAACCTATCCAAAGAGCTTGTGCTAATTTTTAGGGGAGATTAATAGCAATTATGCAAAAAGTGAGAGAATTAACCTTATAAAGAAAACTACTTGGATCCTTTCCCATATTGTATGGGCTACACAAATAACTAGTGCCCGTACATTCTATACTGATACAAATAAATCAGTAAAGGCAGGTTACAAATCAGAAGATTTAAGTAAAGTGGAACAGAGCCTTTATAATTCTGTCCAAAAGGCAGAATTATATGCTATTCCCATGGTACTAAGTGATTTTAATGAACCTCTTAATATAGTTACTATTCACAATATGCAGAAAGATCTGTTTTGCATATCGAAACCACTGAATTTATACCAGATGATACAGAATTGACTTCATTATTCATACAGGTTCAAGATATAATCAGGAATAGGCTCCATCACTTATACATAATACACAATCAAATCCACATGGGTCTGCCAGGTCCTCTAGCACAAGGTAATGCAGAAATTGATCGATTATTGATTGGAAATGTGTTGAAGACCTCAAAATTTCAAAAGAAACATCATGTCATTACAAAGACTTATAGAAAGAGTTTTTCATTATATGGCAACAAGCTAAGGAGATTATAAGGAGATGCCCCACTTGCTCTTTCTATAACCAAGCACTGCTACCTGCAGGGAGTAACCCAGAGTCTACTCAAAGGAATGAAATCTGGCAGATGGATGTGTTCCACTTTGCAGAATTTGGAAAATTAAAATATGTACATCACATGACTGACATAAGGCTGATTTAGTAATCACACATTTTTTAGAAGTTATGGCCATCATGGGAGACCTGCATAAATAAAGACAGATAATGGTCCAGTATATGTCTCTAAGAAAATGAAACTGGGTTTGCTTATTATGATATAAAACGTATTACAGGTATACCACACAGTTTTCAATAGGCAACTGCTTTGAGCTCAGAAAAGGCTGATTTAGTAATCACACATTTTTTTATAAGTTATGGTCATCATGGGGAGACCTGCACAAATAATGACACATAATTGTTCAGCATATGTCTCCAAGAAAATGGAACTGTCTTTTGTTTATTATAATATAAAAGGTATACCACATAATCCTACAGGTCAGGCAGTTGTAGAAAATCAATTCAAACTATAAAGGATATGTTAAAAACAAAAAGTTTTGGAAAATACCTCCAGATATAAATTATATAATATTTATTTACCTTAAATTTTCTTAACGCTAGTGAGAAAGGGACAACAGCAGCAGAGAGACATTGTATAATGGAAACATCTTATGAGTTTAATCAACTGGTGTATTTCAAGAATGTGTTGACCTCACAATGGAAGTCAGAAGATGTGGTACATTGGGGAAGGGATTTTGCTCTTGTTTCAACCGGAGAATAAAAGTTATGGATACCATTAAAATTAATAAAGATTTGGTTTGTAAAAGAGAAACCTTTTCAGAACAATAAATGATGTCCACATAGGTGACAACCATACAGGTGGTAAGGAAACCATATAGGGTTTGGGCAGGGTTATGCTTTGTCTTTACAGGAAAATACACATCTTCAAAAATTCAAGAGCCCCTGGATGTTTGTATGCTGACAGAAGGAATAATATCAATCCAACAAGGATCATCAAGTAAAAGGAATATAACTTATAAGGACAGATGATCAACACACACACACACACACACACACACACACGAATATATAGCTGGCCTTTGGAGATGTACAATGGCTCTGTCCTTCTCTAAATCCAAGCATGTTGTTGAAAGAAAGATTCAGAGTTTCTCTCTCCTCTCAGGTGCCATGGTATGGGACAGAAAAAAAAGTAATTTAGAAAAAAAATTTACTTTTTTTCATGCATATTTTTGTCTCTATTGTATCTTTAATTGAATATATGTCTGTACAAGTAATGTTTAAGCTTTCTACAATGAACAATGAATTTTCCTGCAATAATCTTGAAATTTCCAGGAAGATGGGGCTCCACAACAACGGCTCCACCTGGTTGATATGACATCATGATGCTGATAGTGTTACTACGAGACCAGTTTTGAGTACCAGCTGCTCAAGATGGTTCCAACTTGCCTAGCTTAATTGGTGCCCCTTTTTACAAGTAATGTTTAAGCTTTCTACAATGAACAATGAATTTTCCTGCAATAATCTTGAAATTTCCAGGAAGATGGGGCTCCACAACAACGGCTCCACCTGGTTGATATGACATCATGATGCTGATAGTGTTACTATGAGACCAGTTTTGAGTACCAGCTGCTCAAGATGGTTCCAACTTGCCTAGCTTAATTGGTGCCCCTTTTTACAATTTCCAATTCCAAATAGGAACCTCAGAAAAACCCTTCCAAATACTCAGAGGCTATTTGCAATTATACCTGACAGTAATCTTGGAGCATAACCATCATTTTATTTTCACAGGTTCCCATAGGAAGAACATTACCTCCATGACCACTGGGTGTAATTCTAGATGACGATGTCCCCTCTCCCAACAAAGTTTGTCCTAGAGTTAGGAACATCATTTAGGGGTTGATTATAATTGTTATAGGGTTGGGGGTTGAGGGAAAATTGTATAAGCTCAGGGATCTCTTTATAAAAAGGGAAATGGAATGGGATAATAGATTATTGTGAGCTTACTTACACTAATAATAGTGAATAATAGAGTGAATACTTATGAGCTATTATTTATAGACAACTTACATTGTTATAGATTCTTGTATATTGATACAAACTTAAATTATATTGAGTATGTTCCTATTTTTTACAATATTTGCATACCTAGGCAAAGTTATTTTGTCATATTGTATACACGTATGCTTCTGCCTCTACTTAAGACATTTTGTATAATGATACAATTTTAGAATATTTTTATTACATTGCAATATACATTTCTACCTCTGATCAAGATACTTATACATTGTTTACATTTTGAGGTCATTGTCCTTATTTGTTTTACAGTTGTTTAAAGATTAATATTCTAATATGAAGTCTTAGTCTTTAAGTTATATAGGTATTAAGAATTAGAGGTCAATAGTCATCCATGTTTGTCATACTTAGTGTTAGATTAATCGTGTTCTTTAGATACATAGAGATTGTATTCTGCATAGATAGGTAATTTTCAATCACTTCAAAGGGCTGTGGAATATGCCATGTAAATAACTTAGGATTCTCTTGACATAAGATTGTATTGCTCCTTGCAGCACTGTTGCGGGAGGTCCTTCCACTCCTCCAGCCAACAGCCGCTGAGATACCAGCCCATTGGGGCATGGTCTCTCTCTTTAAAAAAGCGGCTACTTCCCTCCTCGCACTCTCTTACTTCCTGCTCTGTTTCCAGCGACTAGACTCCCTTCCTGATTGCGCAGAGGGCTGTTGTCTGGGACAGTGATCTGTAAGTTTTTTCCCCTTTAAATAAATAACCATTCTATTAATCCTAATTCCAATCTGGTGTGGGATTGTTTGTGACTTACACCTTCACCTTCACCTGGTGCCCAACGTTTGGTTTTAGGACCCCTCCTTCCCCAAATCGACTGCCTGCCTCCAGCTCGGCTTGGCACAAGCCCTCCCTCCCTCAGCCATGGCCTGTGCCTTGCAGCCTGTGCCTTGTGCGTGGAGCCAGCTTTTCTTGCTGCAGTTCTTTATATTTTTCCTTTAGACACCTCAGATTGACTTCAAATCCCCACGCACCCTATAGTTTGCCTCCCCACGTGGATTTAAACTCCATAGGCCAGCGTAATCTCTGCCCACGTGGTTTGCTCTTTTCTGAGTAGTTTTTAAATCACCCTTGCAAGCAGCACTTGAGTGGCATGAACCAGAGCGGAAGCAGTTGCCAAAAGCTGCAACCCCTTGGGGCAACTCTGTCACGTGGAGGCATAAGTGGCTTCCAGGTTGCTCTTCTCTACCCCTGGATTCTGGTTTTTTGGTTCCATCTCTGGAATTGATTTAATTACATTTACTTTGTTGAGAAACTCACATTTTCCAGTTTTTAACATCTACTAAGGTGGACACTGAAACAGGACCCCATTTTCATCGTGACTCAGCAATAGCGCCACCTGCTGGATAACAGGTAATATGGCAGTTTTCATTTCTAATGCAAATTTTAATGCTTTGTTTACTAATACAATGTATTACATCATACAAGGTTTATATGATTATGGGGATACCTTAATTTGCTTGTTACTAGGTTTTAGTTTTCTTTTCCATAGTCTATCATTAAGGAAGAATATGGCACTCCTAAGAATGATAGAATCTTTACAAACTAATAATGAGCAACTAATTGACAGGATTAAAATTAT
>NC_022026.1:35264210-35274427 GCF_000317375.1 Microtus ochrogaster
TACTGGCTTTGTGGGAGCCTAGGCAGTTTGGATGCTCACTTTACTAGACCTGTATGGAGATGGGTGGTCCTTGGACTTCCCACAGGGCAGGAAACCATGCTTGCTCTTCGGGCTGACGAGGGAGGAGGGAAATGGGTGGCGGTGGCGGGGAGGAGGCAGAAATCTTTAATAAATAAATAAATTGAAAAAAAAGAATTTTCCCCATGATTTCAAACATACCAATCCACTGTTTTGGACATTTTGCTGTTGCTGCACGCAAGGATTACCCCATTTGTCATAGAAACTAGCTACCACATACCAAGTAAAGATAGATGGTTTCCCTGGGATTTCTCCCTCTAAGATACCTTCTGTTTTTAGACATCTCAGACTTGATCGCATATACTGTCACAAAAAGCATGCAATTGCCACTATAAAGAAAGTCCCACCATCCTATACCACATAGGGAGGGGGAATGTCAGGATTATCCTCTTGGATGTTACGCCCTCACATGGATCATCTTAGTTCCACTCCTTACCACTCATCACGGGGACTGTGTAGCCACTGGGGAAACTTATAGGAGCATGTGTGAAGGTTATGTACAGGGGAACAGGTGACTGAAGCAGCACTAAAAACCTTACCCCAGGTTGGCTGACCACTCAAGAACACTATTTTCTTGGATGTCTCTCCATGACTTCCAGACAAATCAAAAAGTCTCAAGTCCCTTGTAACTGTTGCTGCTTATATATCTTTGATGAAGAATCCTGTGATTCTTGTTTCACGAACTTCTTGAGATTAGAGAGTTCTTTATTTTTTGAGTTTTAGGGATCCTTACTACAGAGTACAATGATTCCATTTGGAAAGTACTTCTACAATATGTCCTTCTATGCTTTGGGAATCTTCCAGTACTAGAGACAATGGTAATTTGACACACCTAAGTTGAAAAGTGGAAGGTACTAGGGCCGTCAGCTACAGTGAAGCTAGGATATGAACACTCAACTTAGACTTTGCTTATCAAAGAACTCTCTCATAGTCTTTGAATGGGGAACAAATGATTCAAAGAAAGGACTGACTGGAAATCACCTTGACTGAGATAGAAGCACTGAGGATAAATATGGCTAGTCTCAGAGGCTTGGAGAGAGTGAGTGCTAAATACAGTGTTCCAGAGCCTAGAATCAGTCCATGGTACAGTCTTTGTTGCCTGTCTTTTTGTGCTAAAAGCAATGTCTTCACTTCTCCACGTCATTAAGCAATGTTAATTCATTGTTCAGGATACATGTTTATTTTCGTTAATTGCATATATATATTTATATATATATCCAGTTTGGGGTGCTTTCAGAGATATAGATCAAATATGTTTTTATTAGCTCTTAATAAAATAGTTAATTTTTGGCATTGGGTCATTTGTTGTTTAGAATACAGGTTATTACCATATATTTTAGTTAATACATTTAATGAATGAACATTTAGAATTAATACTCTGAGTGAATTTAATTTGGAAAAATATGGAAATTATATTTCTCTTTATTGAACTACAATTTCTTTCTCATGTCTGAAATTTAGAGTTGATTCAATATTGGTTAAATATCTACCCCAAAATAAGTTTATGACTGCATTCTTATTTTATAAATCATTTTCAGAACTACAGACATATTGCCACAGTGCAAAGTACTGGGAATGCTTTAGAATATATTTAAGAGAGAGCCTTTTTTATACAAGATTTTCAGAGTGCTGTCTGGGAATTTGGCTCTTGCCCAAGTGTATTTTGATAAAGAAAGCATTCTCCATGCTTTAACTAATCTTCTCTTCTCTTCTATAGTGAAATCATACCCAGAAACTGGGACACTAAAAGAAAGAGAATATAATGAGATAAGTGGAGAGTTATTTTGACCTTATTGCAAAATCTAGAAGAAAGAAACATCAGAACAACAAAGTTCCCCTTAATTAAAAGTTTCAACTTTAAATAGTCCTTCTCTTCAGTTTTGTCTCATGTAAAAATCCTCCATTAAAATTTTACTAAAATGTTAATACCCCTTGCTGTGAAAATTTGTTTTAAACTGTCTTTAATGATTCTAATACCTGAGCTCTTGATACATCAGGAAGTGATTCAAAGTAAGAATGACTGCAAAGAATAAATTTCACTTCCTTTCAAATTGTCTTATTTATTTATTTATTTAATTAACATTTGACACAGAATTGCTTGAAAAACAAGAGAAAACACTCAATTATTCTTATAAATGCTATTTAATTTTCTACGTTTTACTAATGACCTTTTATGTGAGATCCATTTGTGAAAGGTTATGGTAAAGTTTTCCAATGATAAAATATTATATTAACCTTAATTTTGATACCAGAACAAATGTTTGTTTTGCAGGAGGAAAATACATAAACATAGGCTGATTTATCTTTGTTATAACTGGCAAGTTGTTTCTGTGGATTTGTGTTACTGTTGGAGTACTCTGAATACCTACATACATCTATTTTTAGTACCAATGCAGGGTCATAGATGGAAATATGTATGAAAATATTTTGCATACATTATTAGTTTTGTTAAAATATAGTTTAGTGACTCCATCAACTCAACACACAGGCTTTTTCATATGTGGATATAAATCTCCTGCCTTTCTTTCTGCTAAATGTCCAGCGTAATGTCAGTAAAACTCATAGTTACTGTGCTGTCTAATAAAAATAGCATAACTGTGAGAAGACATAATGGCACCCCATTCATTTTAATACCATCATTACAATAAGAGTTTAATTTACCATCATTTGATATTTAGTAGCAAAATGAATGGAGTTCACTTTGACACTGCCCTGATTGCAGATATCCTAATGAATAGTTCTATGATTGATTGGCTAGATGACATCAGCACAATTATAGGCCTGTGCAAGCATTAAATAGCCAAATTGTTGGGGGGAGAAACACATGAATGCCTGGAGTAGAATGTAGATGGAGTTGGAATATAAGCAGGGTTCGGGTAGAATAGAACCTTTCTTTATGGAAATGCACTTGGAACAATTTCACAGGAAGCAGTTGCTGTTAGACACTACTGCTATAGCTGAAAGAACAATTTTCTCTTTTGTAACAACAACAACAAAATGCCTTGCCCCGGCATCACACCCTGTTAGCTTAGGTTGTCAAGGAAATTTTTCCCCCAACAGAGTTATCAGTTTCTATAATACGATATTTCCCTGTGATATTACAAATTAAAAATCAACAAAATGGTAATCATAACCCTTTTAAAAACAAAAATCCAAGAGCATCAGTTATGTGTACCTAACTGAATTAAATAAAACTTGATTTTACCCATGAATTATGCTGTTCTTCACTAATTACTATTCAGGATGTTGCCTGGAAGAATATTTTACAGTGTTCCATTCTTAATTTCTCTTCCTCTTTCTTTTTGTACCTCCTGTTCTTCTTAAACACATACACACATGCATGTGTTTGCACACACAGATTACATATAGACATATAATTCAATTAGTTAAAATATCTAAATTATTTGGGTCTCAGGTTTCTTAAGATTTTTTTAAAATTATTTTACTTTCTCAAGATCATGCATAAATATTTCTGTTATACATTGGCAATGCAACAGCTGGAGGTATAGAATGGTGGAACCACTGGCCCATCATTTCCATAATTTGAGTCCTTAATGGGTTTATAATTCAGCTGTGCTAGAGCACAGTATATGCTGATTTACATGCCTTCAGTTAAAACAGGCATTTCATGAAAATAAAACTCTAGGAATAGTATTATAAGCGGCTTCCATTGCAAAAGATTAATCGTCTGTAAAAAATGGGACCACTCCTAAAAGGACTAGATACAAGTTTCAGGCTCTATATTATATATCTTAAATCATTCTGTGAGAGATAAGTTAAAGCATAATAGTTCTAATCATTTTTAAAGCAATTCTCAAAGAAGAGTACTGCATTCTGTGCACTGGAGAAATAAAAAAAAAAAAAAAACCATAGTTGATGCTTGGCCCTGACAATTAATACACCGTCACATCCACCCACTGTATTTTAGTTAAAACCAAAGATATCTTCTTATCATTGGTTTCCCAAACATGGGCATTCACAGATTTAAAATAGAAGTTTTTCTTTTGTTTTAAGTCCAGATTTTATCACAGATTTATTGAAACAGAATCTATATTTACTCCTTCCATTCCTTTTATCCTTTTAACTTTCTTGAGACAGGAACTCCCTATGTAGCTAAGGCAGTTGTTGAACTAACTATCTTCCTACTTTGCCCTCACCTCCACCTCCATCCATATTGCTCGGAGTACAGGTGTGTGGCACAACCAGCTCAGAATATATACCATACCCAGCAGTTTCTATTCCCACTGATGCTGACAAAGCCATAGAAATCCATATGTAGGAAGCTCTCCACACTAGGTTGAATACCTTAGTTCTGACTTTTTGTTCATAATCACAGTGTCCCCTCGTTTCTCCGTGTAGCAGTTTCCAATCCCATTTGTGCTGACCACAGATAAAAAAATCTGAGAAGCACAAGTGTCTAAAATTCACTCTATTCAGACTATGTTTACTTCAGATGAAATCCTCTGAACAGAGATGTGATTGTGCTATTCCTTTCTGGTGGGTGGGGGTGGGGAGACTGTCTTATTTTGATGGTAAGATCTCATTCCGTACTGCGTTCTGGAGTTAAACTTATGATTTCTATTCACCAGAGTTTTGTACCTACCACACCTGACTACAGTTCAGGTTTTAACACGCAATGCATGGGCTGGAGCATCTGGGCTTCTTTCAATGAATTCCACAAAACCACAGCCAAGTCTATGGCTGAAGAGGAGTAATTTAATAGCAAATGAAGATGTTTTCAAGAAGCAGGTAGTAAATCTATGAAAGTAATTAGAATGATAAATGATCAACCCCCAAACATGAATAGGTTCAAAAGGCATCTTAATAAACTGTGGAGGAAAATCCATAATGGATTGTTATGGGAGAAAAGAACCCTTTGAAATGGTCCATTATTAAAGTAAAAATAGGAAACAATAGAAATGCAAATGTAAACCTTTCCATCTGATAAAAATTGTTGAAGGCCGATTTACAGGTGGCTAAAGACATAGTCTGGCCACTTCAAAATCAATGGACTTAAAGAATTTAGAGATTACTGACAATTTTCAATTTCTTTTATAGAATAAGTTGATGCAAAAATCAGTCTCCCTGATGTTTAGAATTCTTTTAATGACTTGGTGTGGAAACTGAAGGTGGTGCTTCTGAATTTTAGAGGTATAAATGCAATCTGCAATGAAGCAGCTCAATTTTACTTCTTGTATAATGATGTGTCATCAAAATTAGACATATGAATGGATCATTAAGTTATTAAAGTTGTCCCTTTTAATTTGTTCTGGTACCTGGTATTCTGGTTAATTTATGGTGATTGGCAAATGTACTGATAAAGTGTCCCAGGTTATCTGCATAAAAACCTCGATGTAGATGGTATTTAAATGAAGTTTTCTAAGTTTAAACATTCAGTCAGACTTCCACTTATGGGACCAGAATATAACATTTTATTTCATTAATTTTAACCAGTTCAATAATCCATGCTTTAATTTGTGCAATTATATACCATCTCTTCTGCCAGTGCCTTATCCCTACAATCTTTCTGTGAATTTGGTATTCAAGGAAACAGGAATTACCTCAATACATCAAGCAACAACATCAGAAAAGCCCCCAATCACATCTTTACCCTTAAAATTCCTTCATTAAAATAGATTTTATTTCAGTTCTTTTAGCTCATTTTTTTTTACAATTCTCTACTACTGATGTTGACTTTCAATTTTAAGATTCTGAAAATAATCTAAAGTTTAAAGAAAGAATTTACAATCATAACAGAATGAATTTGTGGTTTGTCCCTTACTACCTTATACATTAACCAAACACTTTTTCCAAGGGTGAGTAAAATATATTTGAAAATGGCTGGTTAAAATTAGAGCCAGGCAAGACTAAGATAATGTATGAAGACATTTTTCTTTTTTTTTTTTTATTTTGTTTATTTTTTTTCTGAACATGGCTGACAATGAAGGCTGATGAGAAGCCAAGGACAATGGCAATAGGTTTCGATCCTAATACATGAACTGGCTTTGTGGGACGCTAGCCTGTTTGGATGCTCACCCTCCTGGACCTGAAGACATTTTTCTAAACACAAGTTTGGTTTTCTCTGATTTCTCATTCCCACTGTGAAGGTCGGGCTACAAGCACCAACAGAGTTAATCTCACACTGAAACTGGGCTATAATGTTCAACACAGGAAGCTTCTGTGCATAGTGTATCTCGCCGCTCCCAATTGCTGGGAAATGGTGGATTGAAGGACTTGCAGAGTGGTTCATAGCTTTGAAAAAAATCAATTATCAGTTAATAGGGCCGTTAGGACACCCTAGTTTTTGAGCATGGCACTCTGCCACAGAAACACTCAAAAAGTTTTTACAGTTACACTGTAGACAAAAATCCATTTTGTTCCTAACTCCCCCTGTTAATCAATGCTGTGATAAAGCCTAGCATTTTGTTCATTTAGCAGCAGATTCATTTGATCTGGAAATGCCTTAGTATATAACACTATATATGTATCAAACTTCCAGATTTCATTAGGTCTTTCACTTGGTCTGGCAGACAGTTTCTAACTTGTTAGAAAAACAGGTAAACTAAAATTTAAGGAAGAGTTGATTGTGTGTGTGTGTGTGTGTGTGTGTGTGTGTGATTAATTAAGTCCTAAATTAGAGAAATCAAGTTCTCTGTGTGAAAAATTTTTCCAAAAACCATTTCAATTATAAATTTTATATGAATTGGCTTTTAGATAAGAATTGGAAAAAGAAAGCAGGGAAGATAGTCCATTCTAATAAATTGCTGTCCACGCAAGTATGAGACCTTGAATTTCAGCTCCAGACCCAGAGCCAGGCAAAAAACTGGTCCTTGTATTTGACTGATGAGAATGCAGAATATCCTGATCAGCCAGCTCCAGGACCCAGTGAAAGGGGCTTTATCTCAAAACTTGGGTGGATGGTTCTTGAAGGAGTAACTAGTGGCTAATTTGTGATCTCTACACACATGTACACGTACACACACGTGCACAGACACACAAATGTAAAAAGAGTTCATGATGACTAGCACTGTTACTTATACGTTAGAAGATAAAAAAATGATAAAATTGAATATAGTTGTCAAGAGATAATTTCTCTGCCTACTGCCATTCTAGTAATTCCAATCAGCAAAATGGCATGTCAACAGGGTCCTAGACTGTGGAACCCTAGCTGATAAAGATTGTGTCAAGACATTTGTATAAAGTGTTTACAGCCCAACAAACCTCTCTGCCAACGCAATAATCCAAATGAGACCAAATCAAGCCAAATTAGAAAAGCCCAGGTTTAATGGGTACCAGCAGTCCTGGGTGGCCTTCCAGTCCCCAGAGAGGAAAGACTGGTAAAACACCAAGAGGGGAAAAGGGCATCCAGAAAGACCATGTGTTCCTTCTCTGTGGGGGGCAGTTTAAATGGGCTGTGGGAGTAGTCTTGAGCCTCTCTGGGGAGGGGTCACCATTTTGTGGGCTTTCTCAGAGGTGGAGTCTGGACTGTGACAACTCCCAGGTGAGGGTGTTTGGGGTGGAATTTTTCCACCCAAACATTCCAGACTCCTTGGATACAGGGATAGCAGGGGCTGGGGTGGAGCCTTAACCCAAACAATTACTAAGTGAATTCTAATGTTTTTAATTTTACCTAAATTAAAACTTTCAGGATTAAAACTGGCAATCTAGGATGACTGGCCACTTGAAGTCTGATGACATATTTTCTTTTAAAGTTAAATTTGTGCACAATAATGGAGTTCCACTTTGGAACCACATCTTTACTAATGCATCTACAGACTCCCCCTGATAAGTTATGATGATGTCATATTTCATAAAACAGACTACCTTTGTTCTTATCTGAAAGCCTTCTTCCCTCCTATTTTCTTACTTGACCAAGAGGTAAGGAAAATGAAACAAGAACATTCCACAGTGTGAGGATTGGTAATTTAGCACATTTGTGAAATTGTTTCATCCTACAAAAATGACCATAGAGATTGAGTCTTTAAACACATGAATTAATCACAGAGGTGAAGTACTGTTCAGCTGAAAATAATAATAGTTACTCAGTATAAAATACTTTATTACCATCTTTAGCGATAACAATATCAGTTAATAACATTGGTGGATATTTTAGAGATCAGTAATAGAATGTATTATTTTGGCTGATTTTCTCCATTCTAAGGTTTTGGTGACTGAAGAATACACACCAGAAGTAGTTCTATGTAAAGAAATTTGCAGAGGGCCAATGAGACAACCTAGCTATTGAAGGAGTTTGTCAACATATCTAATGGCCCAAGTTCAATCACTGGAGCCCATACAGTAGAAGGAGAGAACCTATTTCTGCAACCTTGCTTTAGACCTCACATTTGTGTCCTGCACACACACACACACACACACACACACACACACACACACACACACACACTGTCTTAAAAATGTAAGATATTAGCAATATCCTACAGCATATAGTGTGAAACATGGATATGGAAACAAATAAAAGCAAACCCCACAGCCTAATAGATATTATTGGATTCTGGACAGTTACAATAGTGCTTGGCTTGTAATAGTTTCTCCCTGAATCCATGGGAAATGAATGAATGTTCAGCAACACAACATCAAAACACATAACAGCAATTGTTGGTTAAATTCCTCATAAGTGCAAAAATATTAAACCACAAAGCTTATTTGTTTTGCATATCCATCATTCCTGTTTTTCTTGGATTATTTTTTGTTCATGTTCTAACTTATTATGAAGCATAGGTGGGTCTAATTTCCACCTCAACTCATAGTAATAGTGTGAGAAAAAAAAAACAGCCTCAGAAGTTCTTTCCTCTAAAGTTGTGGGCCTGAAAGCTTTAGATCCCTAATTATTATATTATATTATATTATATTATATTATATTATATTATATTATATTATATTATTTATATTATGTTTCCTTTCTGACTATGATCCCCCAGCTAGATATAGGTGGTTTTAATATCTATGCAGTTTACCCCACACTTCCATTTTGTTGGTGGTTTTACCAAAAGATTGGAATAGACAGCCTCCAAAAAGTCCCTACTACAGTCTTTCTGGTCCATTGCAGCAGGAGATTACTATCAAAGAATAAGGTGTAGTTTTCTCAAAACATCATGGCTATCATAATTTTCAGAAAGTAAATGATACATTTTAAGCTTGGATGCCCATCACTTCTGAATCACTTCTCTCTTGGGGAAATATGTAAATATATAAATATACCCTCACAATAGTTCCACAATAACTATGACCCAATTTCCATAGACTCTTGAAATAGAAATCACCAGGGTCTGCATATTTGAATACTACATTTATGTCTGGAAAATATACAACGGTCATCATAGTCATTTTGTTTGCTGTGACGGTTAATAGAACTCTACAACATGATTTTCAGAAAAATAAATGCAATATGCACATTTGGTTGACCCATTTTTTTCCATAGAGCAGTTTTGTAGGAATGGAGCTTCAGTGCCATAAGCCAGATTCTCCTAGATACTGGTTAAAAAGTAAACCTATGTTAGACACTTGCAGTATTGGTGAAGGATTATCCAACTTTGGCTATTCTTCAAATGTATATTTCCGATACTAGATAAGAAAATCATGGTAGTTGAACAAATGCTTTTATCATATGATAGGGCATCTCTTCGATATATTCCCAAGAGAGGTATTGCTGGGTCCAGGGGTAGGTTGATCCCGAATTTCCTGAGAAACTGAAACACTGATTTCCAAAGTGGTTGCACAAGATTGCATTCCCACCAGCAATGGATGAGGGTACCCCGTACTCCACAGCCTCTCCAGCAAAGGCTGTCATTGGTGTTTTTGATTTTAGCCATTCTGACAGGTGTAAGATGATATCACAAAGTTGTTTTGATTTGCATTTCCCTGATTGCTAAAGAGGTTGAGCATGATCTTAAGTGTCTTTTAGCCATTTGAACTTCTTCTGTTGAGAATTCTCTGTTCAGTTCAGTGTCCCATGTTTTAATTGGGTTAATTAGCATTTTAAAGTCTAGTTTCTTGAGTTCTCTATATATTTTGGAGATCAGACCTTTGTCTGTTGTGGGGTTGGTGAAGATCTTCTCCCAGTCAGTAGGTTGCCTTTTTGTCTTAGTGAAAGTGTCCTTTGCTTTACAGAAGCTTCTCAG
>NC_022026.1:35275896-35288465 GCF_000317375.1 Microtus ochrogaster
ACCTTTCAGAAAGTAACCAAGGAAAATGTTTTCTTTTGCCAATGCCTTATCATATTCTAATTACTATTGCATATGTTACTGCAAGCACTACTTTTTGAACTGCATATAAATATTTCAGCATTATGACTTTTCATCCTTTGAAAACATCCTATATTTTTGTGGCTACTTGGATGCTAATGTGTCTGATCCTTTTGAAATAAAAGAAATGCATAGCATGACAATGCCCATATCAATGAGAACATCTAGGTTAGTCTTATTTGAAAGACCATTGTCAGTTTGGTTTGTTTTGGCTCGGTGAAAAGAATTCCAAACACAAATAACAAAATGACAACTTAAATGTTAATGTTTCTGTGTTGTGGCAGATTAGGATTGTTTTGTGTTAAAATTAATATTGATCCTACCCTGTACAACCAGGAAATTAGAGACAAACTCCCATGGGATGGACACAGAGCATTTGAGAGGGGTAGCTGTGCAATAAGAGGAACTTGGCCTTGAAACCATTCTTTTCCTTATATAATACTAGTTTAAAGTCCTAGAGTGAGACATTTAGAACAGTCTCAGTTCTGTGCAGCTTCATCATACACAAAGAGTTACCAGCTCATCTTTTGTCACAGTTTACTATCCATCAGGAATTGGGACAGCAGAGGGGGCCTAAACACATCTAGGGTGATTTTTAGACTGTGCAAGAAAAGAGTCCTTTTTTGATATATAAGTTTTGATTCAGATATAACCATTGCCTCTGATTGAGTTGCACTAGGGAGAAGCCAACAGACAAATACTAGGAATTAATTATTAAGTCATGTTTATATATTTATATCTTTCATACATATTCATCTATTTATTTAATATTTAGTGTTTTAATTATTAAACTGTTTTTGGGCATTGTTTATGGGAGAATATTCTTTGGCGGCCAAAATATATTCTCAATTATAACCAGCTGAATGCAAAGCAGAGCATCCTAGAAACATTATATAGCCCTCATCTCCTGACTTCCTCTTTGTGTATTTGAAATCAAAGCACAAGAGGACAACTCAATCCCTGAGAAATTCTACTAGACAACTGTGCATTACTGAGTCTACATCTAGTACAAGTAAGAAAAAAGATAACTAAATATGACTCATTGTTTGTAAAGAGTTGAGTTTAGTCCACCATGAAGAGTAATGTGAAAGACTCAAAGAATTAAAACTGTTTTAGAGTCAAAACATTTACAATATGTTTTTATAGACCTCCCAGAAGAGGTAACACTATTTAGCAGCCTATATGATTTGACAACAGTGACTACATGTTGTGATCCAGACTTCATTTTCTGCTGTGATGATCATTCTAGAAACTTTCTTATACCCCAAATCAAAGTTATTTTCCCAAGAAAGGAGAATCTTGAGGATTATGTAAGCTTAGCTTTCCTTAAGCAATGATACAATTCCAGCTGCTTTGTAATGGATCAGTGGGCTATAGAAAGAAACTTGTGATCTATTAGTTATTTTCCAGTTTTTGTTCTCAGAAAGAAAATACGTATGGTTTTTACAATGGAAACATAGCAGCAGGCACAACAAAAAAGAAAAGAACCAACCACACACCTCTATTCAAAAATCTTGTATAAAATATGTAGTTTCCTTAAACTCTCCTTTTAGAAAAACTATAAAAATCTGTCCATGATCCCTACTTAACAGAACACATTTGGTTTCCTGGAACCTCTATTCTTTGAAGTACCACTTGAGGACTTCCAATAAATTTTTTTTGTTTAATAGAACAACTGGGCCTCTCTGCACAAGTTTTACGGCATGAACTCATGATGAAGAGGATGAAAAGATCTTATGGCTGCTCTGAGGTGGATTGACTTTGGTCTTATCTAGTTTTGTCTCCAGCAATATGATGTGGCATCTGGTTAGGAAGGAAAGCAACACTGTCACTCACATTTTCCAGAGCTATACTGTCCCAAGGTTACTTTGGAAATTCCTATTGCCTTAAAGTGCCTTTTTCCCACACAAGATTGCCTATAACCTCATCGAAAATTGCTTTAAATCTGAGCCTTAACAGAAATAAGATGACATTGAAATTCCATTTAATTTGATATTTAATGAACATCCACAGTATTGTATTTAAAATCATATGAGCTACTATGGCAAATAAATTCTGAGGATCATGATGGAGGAAGGTCATTGGTTAATTAAATAAAGAAGCTGCTTGCCCTGATAGGTTAAAACACAGGTGGGAGGAGTAAACAGAACAGAACTCTGGGAGGAAGAGGAAGTGAGCTCAGAGACTCGACAGCTCTCCTCTCGGGGGCAGACGCCTCAGAGAGACACGATGCTCCACTCTTGCAGGCAGAGGCGACAGCTCTGCTCTCGGGGGCAGACGCCTCAGAGAGACACGATGCTCCACTCTTGCAGGCAGAGGCGAGAGCTCTGCTCTCTGAGGCACACGCGATGAAGCTCCGACCCAGGATGGATGTAGGCTAGAATCTTCCCGGTAAGCGCACCTTGGGGTGCTACACACAGATGATTAGAAATGGGCTAGTCCAGGTGCGAAAGTTAGCCTAGAAGAGAATGGGCCAAGCAGTGATTAAAAGAATACAGTGTTCATGTAATTATTTCGGGTAAAGCTAGCCTTGCAGGCAGCGGGTTGCTGGGGACACAGCCCCGCCGCTCCTATTTCAACAGGATCAGAATCAAAGAATAGGTTATTCTTGACTCTGATAATGAGACTACTGCAGTGCTCCACAACTTGTTAAAATGCAGACAATAAGTGTCTATGTGCTGCTGAACCCCAGTTGATCCATCTGCGATGCAACCATCACATCTAAGATTCAAGAAACATCACAGAAGAGATGGAAGAAAGATTGGAAAAGCCTAAGAATCAGGATCCCTGCTGTTAGATAACATCTCTTGGGAAAAGATACCAATAAACTCTCAACAACATGGTTGAAGGAACAAGACAAGTATGATGATGTAAGTTGACATGTCAACACAGGTGAGAAAAATTCCAGAGGGCTCTACATCTACACGAACAACTGCAGGTGGTCAATGGCTTCTGAGATAATGAGAGTCAGTTTTCTCAAGGGACAATCTACCTGTTATTAACCCTAAGTTGTTAGCCCTGGACACACATACATATGGGCAACACTAAATGGATTTAATAGTTTATACACACATACAAATGTGTGTGTTTTTGTGTATGTGTAAAATATACACATTTAAGGACCCAAAAATGACATACAGAAGTATTTAAACATTTTTCATACCTTCTAGAACAGGGAAGAATATTGACATAGGCATTTGAATATTTTCATGAAAAAGTAATATATTTCTGTGCACAGACTTTATGAATTAGGCCTACCTAAAAGAGATAGATACTTGTAATCAGAGATCAGCCTAGTTGGAAAGTGTCCTGGTAACCATCTACCTTGATTTCTGCAGAGAGAATATGACTTCCTTTTATATGACCTTTGAGCTATGAACATATTTTTCTTTTTAACTTTTAAGTAACATTTTTTACCAATAACAGCAACAACAAAAACAAAACCAAAAGGTCCAGAGAAGGTATGTGACTATATCCTCAAAGTCTCCCATGATTATGATACAGTTCTGTACCGACAAAGTTGGTCTTTGTTTATTTTTAATCATTTCATATTAAACTTACTTATTCAACACAAACAAATGCACACACATGTACACACACACACCACACACACACACACACACACACACACACACACACACACACACTAACCTTTTCTGAAAGTTCAACCTTCCACCATGCCACTGAACTAGTTTAATTTTTAAGCTATTCATGTCACTTTTTAAGAGAGGCATCAGTTTTCCAATTTGAATACCCATGGAACTCATACATATTTTGTGCTATAGACAACAGGCATCAAACTTTACTGAACTTTTATCTTCTACCTCTTTCCAATTCTTTGATAGCAGTATCTCAAGTTATATTTGTAAAATTATTAATATATGACATCATTTTGTTGGGAGTTTTCTCAGAGGATCCCCAGGGACTGAGATGTTATGTGTCTGATCACAGTTCCTAGATAGGGATTGACATATGATCCAATTTATAATACTGATTATCAGACCCATTGTATTATGTTAATTAACTATCGAGAGCTGGGTATATGTTGCCCTACATCACTTATACTGTGTAAAAGAGTGGTTTTTCAGACTGTGTTTTACTCTGAGAGACTCCACTTTACAAATTACTTTTTACTCCTTTTGGAAAATGGAAGATATCTCCACCTCTCGTTGGACATATGAATGGCCCCATTCACCTGGCATCAAGCACACATCACAGGGTGGCAAGCAACCTTTTACTGGGAGTAGACATGATGCTATCCTATAAATTGTGGTGCTGTGTATTGGGACTTCAGGGGCTTGTGGGTGCACTAAAATAAAAACAATGAAAATAATGGCAGGAGAATAGAGGATGGAGAGTAAAACATCAAGATGAACATGTGAAAGAAGCCAGTTTGCAGAGAAAGACCAGAATTCCTTCTTTACCTTTGTTCCATTAGCAAACAGAATTCATGAGACAAAACAAAACAAGAAATAGAAACAGAAGTGCGTTCTGTGTAAAGATCTTACAAAAGGGTATATGCCTCAGGTCCCATTGCATTTAGGGCTCTTTCCTCAAATTCACTAGCCAAATTCCTACCTTGGACGTGCTTGCCCTTTCTTAACAAACTGTCTTGATTTCCACTTTCAGCCATGTCCAAATCTTTTGTACTGGGACGCAAGAGCATGGAATGGAGTGGTCTCTGAATTCAGGCCTATGGAGCAGCACTAAGCATGTTTTGTGTTTTCCTTTTCTTTATCTCCTTTTAAGACAGTGGTCAAAGGCCTAAGCATGCTCTTTTGACATTTCAAGTTTTCTGTATGACTTATTCTTCCATTCCATCTCCTTTCCTTCCAATAGCTGTCGGCTTCTCTGCTTACCTGTCCTGATGTTTCTCTCTCAGACTTTAGTAGAATTGTTCCAGAGCTTCCTGGAACAATTTTTTTAATTTTTTTTATTAATGAGACTAACAAGAAGAAAATGTCTGTTGGTCTAATAACAAAATAAGGCCCATAAACTTATTGAACACACTAGTCAAAGGACAAGATATAAGGTTCTCACTGGGACTGTGTAAAAGAGGTAAACACATAGCACTCTAATAGTGAATGTCCTCAGTACCCTGTCATCTTACTATCTGATATGTACCTCAAGGGACAGCAGAAAACTCCTTCCTGCCTTAGGGTCTTCAACTCTCCTGGTTCTCAGTCACCTATACAGTCTACTTAAATTGCTTGTCCTTCTGTTCGCCTATCTGGATCTACAGTACATCTGTCCACTTACATATTTGTCACAACCTAGTCCTGACTTCACTGTATTACTATGACTCAGTTCTGATCTTGCTGCCTGACTCTACAGAATTCAAATCTAGAATTCAACAACTTCTGCAGATTCTTCTCCAGCTTAGTTATGCTATCAGTACAGACTCAATTTGCATTTCTATCTACTTCTCTGCTTGTTAGTACTTCTAAAACCCTTGCTGCAACCTACAGATATATGTATATGCATACATATTTACAGTGTGATGACTAATGTGTTATCTGAGGATTAATATAATATTTAAAATCCATATAAAAGAATCTGTATTTGCTTCTTGGGCTATGAAGAAAGTGGGTGTATCTGGCTATTATTTTCCCACTAAAAATGCCATATCATGTGTATTTATTGCTATTATAAATTCTAACAATATAGAAAGACACATTTATGCTGCTGATACAGCACACACAAAACACTATTTTTCACTTATTTGTTTTGCATTCATATGTGTATATATGTGTGGGCAAACTTGTATGGTTCACACATGTAGTTGCACATAAACAGACATCAGAGGATTATTTGGCTGAGTAGATTTGTACTCTCTTTCCATAATGTGGGTTCTGGAGATTATACTCAAGTTGTCAGGCTTGGTGACAGGTGCTTTGCTGCTGAGTCATCTCACCAGCTCAACATCATTAGGAAAATGAATACTAACTCTCTTTTCTCATGAGTTAAAAGGATAGAAGAAAACTTTCTATTAATATGGACATCTTCTTTATACCATGAAGACATGAGGATGAAGTATTCATGGAGCAGAAGATGAAAGAGAAACTGAGATAGAAGTCTGATGACATTATTGAAAGCTATAATCTGATCATAATGATTAGATAAGAAAATCTACTCCTTTGTGATTAAATTTATTTGAACCTATTTTCCTGCTATTTACAAACAAATGAGGAAAAGTAATGGGCAAACCTAGTGGGGGAATAATCCAGTAAACTGAATGATTTTGCATAGTCCATAGGTGAAGGATAGCTTCCTTCATTTTTATATGACCAAAACAAATAAGTGAAAAAGACAAAATGATATTATTTCATTACAAATGAAAATTATGTGATCTTTCCATTTAAAATTTCATAAATAACATTTTACTAGAATGCACTACTTACTCATTTGTCTGATTTTGTGCTAAAGCAGCTGGCATGATTAGTTCTGACAGCATTTGTGTGGACCGTGAAACCTAAAATATTTATAATTTGGCCTTTTACAGAATAAGTTCTCTAACCTCTCTTCCAACTGAAACAGTTGACTCCCCAAAGCTCTTTTTGCTTAAGCTTCCTTTTGGTCTGCTAGGGAGATGATACTGGTGCTTACTGAAATTTATGGTTCTATCTTAGACTAAGAATTAAAGTCTAGGCAGGGAGAGATAGGGGTCACTTTTATCCATTCAGGGAATAACTCAGTGAGTAAGGAATTTGTTCACTAATGGGTGCCAGGAGTTGTCAGTGAGAATTTTGAGTAAGTTTTTAAAATGTCACCAGGTGAAATACTTTCTGACCCAGGACCTCAAAAACCTGTTTTACATTATCAACTGTAGATGTAGAGAGTCAAAAAAGGGGCAATCATCTGCTCATTGGTTCATTCTCTCCTATAAGTTAGAGATAGTTCCAGGGTTTATTCTCACATTTTGTTTGATTCACTGAAGCAATCATCCAAGTTATGTCATGCTTATGGAGGTAGGATAATTAATAAGAAACCAGAAAAATGGAACGGTCCCCATTGTGAATTTTTATAAGCATGGTTCAGTAATCTCAAACTGCAAGCCTTAGAATGCTGGAACCTGCCACTATTGATCTGCAGCATGACATCTGGTAACTCAAGACTTTGAGCAAAAATGTCTGCCCTAAGTTGCAAGATCCTGATTTGCATGATCCCTATTTATATTACAGAGACTGCAAAAACTGGTAATTAAAAGTGTAGCAGCTCACCTTTCACTGGCAGAACTGTAAAAGTGCTAATCTGGACTGTACTTCTGTACATGATGTAAATTACATGCTGGAAATTGCACATAAAGCAACCCACATAAATCATAAAAGCACTTTACCCAAGTTGAGAATTCCACAGCCTATTTCTTAAGAGTTTAGGTGGTATAGTGCTTATTATTAACTCCGTTGTCCTCTTGTTATAAATTACAATAAACACTTTTTGTTCTGTTCCTTAGAACTAAGGAAGTACTGACTTGTTGCTAAATCACTCTATCTCCCCCTCTGCATAGAGGTTTTTCTTTTTGTATGAGAAAATATGTTTCACCTTATTTTTCTAGGTATACAAAATCAGTAGTGGGATTTGAATCTAGATCTTATAGGACTTCAGATACATGGTCTTTCTGCTATAACATGGGATAGGAGAATCTGAAAGATCAAGTCAATTACAACACTTGCAAGAAAATAGATGAATTTAGAATGTCTAATATAAAAGCAAGGTCATCCAGTCTGAGAAAGAAAAGTGGCATGCAGATCCCAGCTTATAATTTATATATGTAAACAAATGTAAGTGTGGCTATAGTGTAACATTTAGAAAGGAGGGCCCAGAAAAGGAATTTAAAAAGCTCACATATATAGAGTATATCATTTGAATGATTTCTCATGGCACAATATATTACCAATTCAAAATAAGTCCTTAAATGTGTTGTGTCCACATGTGATTCATTGAGAGGCTGTTACCTTAATGGGAGATCTTAATTTCAAATTATGTTTTTCATTGTTGAATATTACTGTTTTGTATAGTTCTTTGTATGTTCTACTATATTAGTTATTTTTCTGTTCTTCTGATAAAACATAATGACCAAAAGCAACTTAAGAGATAATTTATTTTCCCTTAGGGATTCAGAAGGGTGAGAGTCCATCATGATAGGAGACTGAGCTGCAAGCTGCCACTGTGGCAAAAAGAGCAGGATTTGCTAAGAGGTCACATGCTTAACTGAATGTATAAAGTAGAGACCACACACTGGAGGAGGGGCCAGACTAGAAGCTCTCAAAGTTAAGGCCCAAGTGAAATACTTCCTCCTGAAAGACTGTACCTCCCCTCAACACCACCACCAACTGGGGCATTTATCATTCAAATCACCAGAACTACCAAGCTTAGTATTTCACTCTTTAAACACAAACTTCACTTATCCTAATAATAGAGTTTGAAGAGTATTAGGAGTATTTTTAAAATAATCACAATTTTGAAGCCCCTGAAAATTCTTATGAATACTGATTTATTGTCCCTGAATCTCTTAGAGTAACATGTCAGGAATCTGTAAACACTGAGAGACCTGTTTTGTTCACTTTGTCATAACTCTAAAACATATTATTGTTGCCGAATAAATGTTCTGAAATAAACAAAAAGAAAAGACAAACTGGCTATCTCTAGAAGTTTGAGTACTGTAAGAAACTTAGGAAACATTCTGCTTCAGGATCTTTAATCAAGAATTGTAAACTTATGGGAACAGAGTCCCTACAATAAGAGATGGCCCTTTGGAGAATGGAAAAGGGCACTATAAGTAATTATGTAGAGCCAACACAATTTATCTGAGATTGTCTTAGGATAAGCAGAATATATGGTGACCCTAATTTGAAGTAACAAGGTCTATCTGATAATGGGAGGAGTCATTATAATGAGGCATTGACAAATGACCAGATTAAACCAAGTTCAGGTGACATCACTGGAGCAGAGGATAAACTGGGATGAATAAATTAATGAGTGCCAGAAGCTGCTTAGGACAAATATAATGTCAATCTCAGAGTCTCCGTAAGCTATTGAGGTACTTAGCTCAGTAGGTGGAAGTAGGAAAGACTCGAGGGAATAGGGCTCTGACAGTTTGTATTAAGCAGGGTCAAATTTGTATCACCGTGACTCAGTCAGTAATTGGGGTATCTCACACAACTTAAAACTATTACCGAGAGTACTACTTTCCCACTCCTTAAAAACAACAAGTCAATGATCAGAGGGCTTAATATCATTTTGCTGCTCCTAGCTAGTTTTGGAGTAGCTATCATGTGGATTCCTCTGATACAAATTTGTATGTATTTCTCTGAAGAAGTTGCTGAACAATAATAGTAATTCTCATCCCAGACCTATTTGTCAGGTTGTTATAGTCTTATGCTGTTAAACTGAATTATGTTCTAGCCACCATCTTACAGGGTTTCACAAGATAAACAAAAACAGGCTTTCTGTTTCACCTTTCAACTTTTACTCCTTTCCTCTTCTGATGGCATCAATTTTCTGTCCATCATCTTTACCCTTCGGCCCTCTTCTTGTCCTATCGTCTGATGCCCTTTGTGAGCAGATACCATCATGACAATGTAGAAATGAGCCTTTTGGCTTTTCTGGTAATGAACTTGTATTCAAATGAGCTTGTAACAACATTAAAGGAACTTGTTTCACCTGTGTTGGCTGCCCTCCCTCACATGTATTTTTTATTAATCTGTTAAAGTTTCTCATGTTATAAAATCTCATAATAAATTGTAGAATTTGACAGCTACACTTTTATCGGCAAACAGCACTTTGAAAGGTTGTGTCCTTAGAGGATCAGCCTTGACAGTGTTTTTATCCAACATACATTGAAACATCGGTACAGACATCAGTCGATGAGAGCCGGCTGCATTCAAGAATTGTGCTGATTGTGCACACTTATTCACCTCTTTATGTTAGGACCTCATTTGGTTATTCATTCCAAGGCCCATCAACATGCCTACATTTTGCCTATTTGATGGATGCAAGATAGCAGCTTGTGTAATGCCTCGATCTGATATGCTTTTATGCCTACACTCTACAACTTGAGATTTAAATGTGACCGTACTATTATTTTGTAGTTTATCTTGAGAAAACAACTTACCTCTGGCTAGACAAGACAGGCAATCTGGCAGCAAGGGCATTTTGATGGTTTCTTTCAAGTACATTATGGGGCGGTACAGCATGGGAAAACAGAAGACTAGCACTGATACAGGCTAGAAAGGCAGTCCTCCAGGCAAAGAAAATTGCTTGCTCTTTACCACTGAATAGCATTTTAAAAGAAAACACTGGAAAATAGACAGTGAGGATACACAGGAGACTTCCTCAATGCAACATAAAAGAAAGCCAAAGGAAAAATCATGGTTCGGCAACTAACGCACTATTTAAGATAGACGCGATTAAAATGCTGCTAAACTTCACAAAAGTCACATCGAAAGGGCTTCCTTTCTCATGGGGTTCACAGAGGTGACTTTTGGAAGCATTTCCACTCCTATGTCATGACTTAATAATGTGCAGAAATGGAATTGTGCCCATTAATGATGCTCTCCCCTCCAATCAAATTGTGGTTTCTAGATTACTACTTCCCTCTAGTTTTCTCTAATTAAGTGACATCTATGCTGCTTAGCAATTAACTCTAAGAGCCACAAAACAGTTTGCAAGTTTGCCTGGCTGGAAGGGTGGAGAAAGGACTGTGTAGTGTTCTAGTGTCTATGTTATTCCTCAGGATTTCTATCTACATTCCAAATTAAATGAACTTGAAAGCTTTGTATTATTAATTTGAAGAAAGAAATGCCTTTGCAATAAAGTACATGCAATGCCCAAAACATTTAAAATGTGTTAGTACCTCCTATCAACTGTGTTTATTAATGTCTGCCTATTAAAAACATGATTAAAAAGCTTTACTTTAATGATTTAAAGGGTTTAAGAAAGCAAGAATACCATTTAGCTCTCCCTCATCTGATGGTTCAATACGCACTGACATCTTTACAGCCATTAAACATCTTATCAAATGTATTGATGTTAGATGATAATTTCCCAAATATATGGAAGCTTTACTACTATTTTTAGTGGATGTATACATAATTTAAGCAATCTTGTTCAAAGAAAGTCAATTAATCTTTTGATAGTCAGGAAATTGTGTTGTGGTAAAATTAACAATTGTAATATGAGTGGGGAGTCTAATTTTAACAGTAGTTCTCCTTTGCACCCCTCTTGTACTTCACTTCCTACTTTTTGAAGAGGAGAGAAGTTACTTGGTATTCCCAAAGTGTCTATTTGAGCTTGCTAGTGACCTTGTTAACTGTTGTTCTCAGTAACTGCAGTGATTTGTATAATAACAGCAAATACAGAAACAAAAGACTGAAAGTGAAAACATTTTCTCTTTTCTTAAAGCTTTGTTTGATAATAATTTCAAAACTTCTCGAACTGTCAGAAATAACTACACTTTGCTATACATATGTGAAATTACAGTTTTAAAATACAGAATTGCTTTGGTCTTTTTGATTTTTTCCCTAGTGTGAAAAGAATAGGCGGGCGGTGGTGGCGCATGCCTTTAATCCCAGCACTCGGGAGGCAGAGGAAGGCGGATCTCTGTGAGTTCGAGGCCAGCCTGGTCTACAAGAGCTAGTGCCAGGACAGGCTCCAAAGCTACAGAGAAACCCTGTCTTGAAAAACCAAAAAATAAATAAATAAAATAAAGGCATTATTTGAGTGTAGAAATGAATCCTGGCAAAGTCATAGAGGAAAGCTCTAATGGACATTTTGCTTTCTGTACTTATGACAAGGTGGCACATTAAAAAAAAGTTGTGTTAAGTTCAAGAATGTCTTTTATATTTTACCTATCAGTTTCAGGACACATGAGAAACAAGATACTGCATCATTGAAACATCCAGCTAATTTGTACATATGGTGTCAATTTTCTGAGTACATGATATCACCTGATAAGATCCCTTGGTTCTGCCCCTTAAGTTCAACATGACAACTTGCTATATTTCACCTTTAATAAAACTTTAGTCTACCTGAAAAAGCCATTTTTGTGACTTTTATAAATAAAAACAAATTAAAGTTAATGTAGCAGTATTATATCATGAGATTTTTTTTAAAGAAAGTGTGTTTCAGTTTGAGACATTGGTTGTTTTTCTGCCAGAAAGCTTTTGTAGTTGTTAGTGCAGTACAATTTAATTTATGCTGACTGTGGTACTTAGTAGCTCTCTATTCATAACTTGCTTACCTATGGGGATGACATAAACACAAAAATGAACTTGTATACCCAAATATCTGCTCCTTAACCTGTGACAAATCGTATTTCTTTAGTCATCTGAATGTGAAATCTTGATAAAATTTAGTATACCAAATATTTTTTTGTCATCACCTTTTTTTTTTTTTTTTGGTTTTTTCGAGACAGGGTTTCTCTGTAGCTTTGGAGCCTGTCCTGGAACTCCCTCGGTAGACCAGGCTGGTCTCGAACTCACAGAGATCCG
>NC_022026.1:35288665-35310008 GCF_000317375.1 Microtus ochrogaster
AACTCCCTCGGTAGACCAGGCTGGTCTCGAACTCACAGAGATCCGCCTGCCTCTGCCTCCCGAGTGCTGGGATTACAGGCGTGCGCCACCACCGCCCGGCTTGTCATCACCTTGATACAAACTAGAGTTACTGGATAAAGAGCTTCACTTGAAGAAATACTTTAATTGCATGGTGCTGTGAGCATATCTTTGTGGTAATTTTTAAATTTTGCTAATTGATGTTAGAGGTCTTATTCCATTGTAGGTCGTAAGTACCTAGGCATGTGGATTGGTGTGTAAGAATGCTGGCTGAGCCTGGTTTACATAATAAATCCTAGGAGAGCCAGGGCTGCACAGTGGGGCTTATTTATTTCTTTATTATCTATTTATTTATTTAATCATTTAGAAAGTGAGTTAAGAAACAAAGAAGGGAAGTTAGCTGAACAAGAGAGGGAAATCAATCCACTAAGTACCTTTCCTCTATGGTTTCTGTTTTAGATTTCGGCCTTAGCTTCTCTGGAGAAAAGGCTGTGACCTACAAGCTGAAATAAACGATTTCTCCCCACAATTTGCTTTTGATCATGATGTTTATCATAGTAACAGAAAAACAAACAAGATCAGAAATTGGTAACAGAAGAGTGAGTTGTTGATGTGACAGACCTGACTATGTTTATTGGGAAGATCATGGAAAGATTTTGGAGCTTTGAATTGGAAAAACTGTTGAGTCTTCAGGGTTTAATGGGATGTTCTATGGAACCTTGGAAGATAAGAAAGCTGAAAGAAATTCAGGCAACAGAGGAATGACTTTTGGCATTTTAGAAGGAAGTAAAGATATATGAGAGGTCTTTCCCCACCGCGCGCGCGCGCGCGTGTGTGTGTGTGTGTGTGTGTATGTGTGTGATATTTTGGTTTGAGACTTTGTGGATACTGAATCTTTGCTTTACTGGGACAATGGGTGCTGGTTAACTGAGGCTGAAAAATAAGCAGTGACTACTAAGTGTAACTGAGGGGAAATCTTATGGGAAATATTTTCTCATAGCCAGCACACAGTAGTTGTGATTCAGGATAGCCAAGGCTGCATTTTAAGCTGTCAGTTTAACTTGAAAATATGTAAGAGTCTCTCATGTGGTTCTGGCTTTGAAGGCAAAGGGGATGTAAGATTGAAGGGGTTATGGAAACTAGCTAAGTCCTGATATCATGTGATAGGGTTGCAGTCCCTACATCACAGCCTTGAAAAACCATTGGTGAACGTGCAGGATCTATTGCAGTAAAGACTTCAGGACTGAAATTTTCATGGAGAGAAACTGAAGCTGTGCACCACATGTCAGAACCAGAGTTGTTGAAGACAGGCCAGGATAAACCATTGGTGAAGGTACAGCCTTAGCTGTAGTGTGGAACCAAGGATATTGCAGAAGCCAGGACTACAGTACATCTACCAAGGACAGCCATGGTTGTTGAATGGTGTCAGCCTGAGACTACATACAAGTTGAACATGCTTTGGGTGGCAGTACCAGAGAAGTAGGACTGTCTAAGCCTTTTGGAGCACAGATCATGAGAGGGTTCCATAGGCCGGATACTAAGCTTTTCACATTGTTGTGTTTTGGGATTCACTTTGATAAGACTGTAACTATTCCCTGGTTCTATTTTCTTGAAATAAGAACTGAAGAACCTGTGTGTGTGTGTGTGTGTGTGTGTGTGTGTGTGTGTGTGTGTTTACAGTAGAGAACTGAACTTTTAAATTATAAAAAATTCAAAGACTGCGGGACTTTTAAAATTCTACTGTACTTATATTTTTGGTTGTGAGCCTAGCCTTTAACGGCTGTGGATGGAAATAGAAAACACTATCCTGAATGAGGTAAGCCAGACCCAAAAAGAGGAACATGGGATGTACTCACTCATATTTGGTTTCTAGCCATAAATAAAGGACATTGAGCCTGTAATTCGTAACCCTAGAGAAGCTAAATAAGAAGGTGAATCCAAAGACAAACATATAGGCATCCTCCTGAATATTAACCTTCATCAGGCGATGAAAGGAGACAGAGACAGAGACCCACATTGGAGCACCGGACAGAAATCTCAAGGTCCAAATCAGGAACAGAAGGAGAGAGAGCATGAGCAAGGAACTCAGGACCGCGAGGGGTGCACCTACACACTGAGATAATGGGGATGTTCTATCGGAAAATCACCAAGGCCAGCTGGCCCAGGTCTGAAAAAGCCTGGGATAAAACTGGACTTGCTGAACATAGCAGACAATGAGGAGGACTACTGAGAACTCAAAACAATGGCAATGGGTTTTTGATCCTACTGCACGTACTGGCTTTGTGGGAGCCTAGGCAGTTTGGATGCTCACCTTACTAGACCTGGATGGAGGTGGGTGGTCCTTGGACTCCCACCAGGGCAGGGAACCCTGATTGCTCTTTGAGCTGATGAGGGAGGGGGACTTGATCGGGGGAGGGGGAGGGAAATGGGAGGCGATGGCGGGGAGGAGTTGTCAACTTGACAATAACTAGAGTCACCTAAAATGAAGGAACTTCAATTGAAGAATTACTATAATCAGATAGTCTGTGGCTTTGTGTGGTGGTTTGAAGGAAAATGGTCCCCAAAGGCAGTGGCACTATTAGAAGGTGCAACATTGTTGTAGTGGGTATTGCATTGTTGGAGAAAGTTTGTCACTGTGTTGGTAGGTTTCGAGGTCTTTTATACTCAAGCTACACCCAGTGTCATAGACCACTCCAAGTTTCCTACAATGTATAGAAGTCTAAGCTACCTCTCCAGCACCATGTCTGCCTGCCTGAATTAATTCCTGTCATGATGCTGAATGACTAAACCTCTGAAACTGTTAACCACTACTTAAATTGAAGATTTTCTTTAGATGAGTTGCCGTAGTCATAGTGTCTTTTCACATCAATAGAAATCCTAATACAGAAGTTGTTTGTTGTTTGTGGGCATTTTCTTATTTGGTAATTGGTGTAGGAGGACTCGGCTCACCATGGGCAATATGCCTCTAGGCAAGTGGATCTAAATTATATAAGACTAGCTGAGCAGGAGAGAGAAAAAGAGTAAATAGCCTTCCACAGTTTCTACTCCAGGTTTTTGTCTTTAGTTTCTACTTTGACTTCTCTTGATGATGAACTATAACTGCAGGGCTCTAGCAAGTCCAAGCATAACAGACATGATGCCAGCAGGTCTTGCCCTTCCCCTTTACCTCTTCCTTGCTAAACCATTAGATTGCTTTCCTAAAGCTAACCACCAAGCCATATATTTTTTATGCCTTGCTCATTGATGAGGCCGATCACCAAAGTCCAAATATCAAAACATCAAAGTTCAGTATTCAAAATCCCATTTTACTGCCCTAATTTACATACCCAATCAAAACTTACCTGCCCATCCTTTCTCATTCTAACACAGACCTCCTCCTTTTTCCTCTTGAAAGTCACACTTGTAAAACCATTTCCTGCTGTTTCTGCTTGCTTTAGATTCAGCCACCTTGTGATTTAGCCTTGCTTATTAAAGGATCACTTCATGTTTTGGAATTTGTGTTTTGATGTATTCTGTGCCTAATTCATGATCCAGAGAGGAGCAGCCAACAATACATGGGTTCCTTTAATAACATGTAAGATTAAATATACTCCTTTAACCCTAAGTTGCTGTTGGTTAGGTTTTTTTAATTTCAGAAACATAATACCAAACCAGTAAAATATTATTCTTCCCTTTCATGCATGTGAACCTACCAATCACATAGTAAGTATAATTTTGTACTGAGAAGTCATTATCAAAATATACAATAATTTTATATCATACTCAGAGAGTGTACTTTTTTCCTTTCGAAGTAGTAGCACTTAATGTGAGTTAAAGACATAAAATTAGAAAAGTAACAGTCTGTTTCAATCAGCGTGAAAAGGCTTACATGCATTCTAGATGTTAAGGCAATCAATATCAATGATTTCACATACTATGCTAACATCCATTTTAAAGATAAAGAGTTTTCAAAACTTTGTCTGAAGTCACACATTTGATATCACAGATAGAGTTTGAGCCTAGTGGTATTAGTAGTACATACCTCACCATTACTCTGAACTCCATTTTCAAGGATAAGGAAGGGATAATGTCTTTCTTAGAACAAAAAAAATGCAATAAAAGTTCTTTCTTAGCATTCAAGTCTTCCTTCTTTTGGAGTCTGTGTGTCTCTGTCTTCTACATCTCTATGACCCTCTATTCTTCATCTCTCTCTGCTCTTCCTCTCTTTCCTCTCTTCTTTTATCACATCTCTTTCTTTGAATAATTGACTTCTTGTCCTCTCCCCAAAACAGAAAGATGCTTACATTTTATAGTACAATGGGTAGATACATTTGGGGTAAGGCTCCAAAGTAGGAAGGTTGTTTCTCTGCACTATGGAGACAAAAAGGGTTTTGCTTACTGTTACTATTTTGTGCTGCTTATAGGTGACATTTCATAGATGTAATATATGTGTGCACTTTCTTAAGAAAAAAGTATTTTAAAGAAAGAGTGTTGGAACAAAACACAGACAGAGGTATATACATTTACCTGACATATTCTCTGCAAGTGTTACCTTCAGGTCTGATCCATCAGATATTGCTAAGCTATTTTAATGGTTCCTTTTTTTGTCAGATAACTTCATCTCCTTACTACTAGTGTTTGAAACAAATAAAGTTTTTGGTTGTATGTCAGGGTCCAGCATCAATGGGGTTAGCATATTACAGGGTAGGGGCATGTGTATTAGAAAAATTAGGAAAGAGTAACAGAGATATAAAAGAAATACAGAGACATAGGATAGAACCAGTGGGACAAATCAGTGAATACTGAATATGCTTTCATTTATTTTCCAAATAATTATATACCCCAATCCCAAAATGGGGGAAAGAAGGGCAAAAGACTGCTTTAATTTTAATACTTGAAACATCAAGCCACTGTATTCTGAGTTAAGTGTTCTGTTGTTTTAGGCAGGAGATGCAGCAGTGACTACACCTTAAACCAAGTATCCTGTAGGCAGCCACTCCATGGGTCAAACCTCCTGTCATAGCTTTGAAGAAGCAGGAATAGGATTGACTTCTCTGACTTTTGATCAAGATGGAGCATATCCACCTCTACAGGTCATCTTAATATTTGAAATACCAAGTAACTACACTCTAGGTCCGGATAGCTTGTTTGTTACCACTACTTAAGTCAGAACTCCTGTCAATAACTTTGGAAGAGCAAGAGTAGGCTTAAGCTCTCTGACTTCAGTCAAGGTGGAGCAGACCCACTTCTGTGGGCCCCCACAGTTTTAATAAAACTTTGTTTTACATATCAATTTTTTCACTTGAAAGTTGTGTTGTATCCATGTTTAACAACTAGCTCATTTAGTGTCTTCGCCCATGCTGTTTACTCTGTTTGACCTATATATACTGAAAAGTGTTCGTCTTCAAATCTGAGTCAAAAGTCATGTCTTTCAAAAGAAATCACTCTTTAGAAACACTACGTAACATATCAATTTTGCTGTTATGATTTTACATGAATGATGTTTGTTTATGTCACATGACTATATACTGCTTGAAATTTAAGAATACTTGATATATCTCCACTGCTCCTTGCCTTTGTATCTTACCCAGTCATGTATTTATATAACATGAGCAAACAAATGAATGAGTACCTACATTTGTGGTGCTGGTATGGAATAGGAGAAATATAAATAGTATTTATAATAGTAAGTCTTTAAATAATGGTTGAATTAACATTATTCATTTGCCAGTAATGTATTTGCTGTTTGCTTTCATCCATTTTGGCTGCTACAGTAAACTACCTGTGCAATTTGTCAATAAAAAATTTATTGTGCACATTTTGATGATAAAAAGGCTATAAAATTGCTGTATATTCAATATCTTATGTTCCTCATAGATCAGATGTTCTCTGTCCTTTCATGAGCAGAAAGGGTGGATAGTAAAAATATACTCCCCCAAGTCTCTTTTATAGGGGATGAATTCACCTTTGAGAACTAATTATGCCTTTTAATTCTCTTTTTCTTTTTTATTGAGTTTTTTAATACAATATTTTCCTACTCCCTGCCCTCCTCCCACTTTCTCTGCCTTTCCCCCACTCTACCTCCCCATACACTCCTCAGAAAGGTTAAGGCTTCCCATGGAGACTAAACAAAGTCTGACACTTTACTTTCAGGCAAGACCAGGGCCCTCCCCCATATGTGCAGGCTATTTCTCCCTTTTTCTTCACCCTCTATTTACCCCACCATCGTAATTTTCTCAGGAGGTCTTGTCAATTTCCCCTTCCCATGGGAATCCATGTATGTCTTTCTTAGGGCTTTCCTTGTTACTGAGCTTCTGTAGGATAGTGGACTATAGTCTAGTTATTTCTTGCTTTACATCTAGTATCTACTTATGAGTGAGTAGGTACCATGTTTGTCAATCTGGGTCTGAGTTTTATCACTCAGGGTGTCTTTTTCCTAGTTTCATCAACTTGCATGCAAATTTCAATGTCATTATTTTTACCGATGAGTAGTATTCCATTGTGTAAATATATCATATTTTCTAAATTATATACTGGATTAACAAAAGCATCTTCAACAAATGGTCCTGTTATAACTGGATGTCAACATGTAAAAGAATGCAAATAGATCCATATCTATTCTCATTCACAAAACACAAGTCCAAATGGATCAAAGACCTTAATATAAATCCAGCTACACTGAAAATGATAGAAGAAAAAGTGGGAAGTATTTTTGAATACATGGGCACAGAAGACCACTTCCTAACTATAACACCAGTAGCACAAACACTGAAAGCAACAATTAATAAATGGGAACTCCTGAAATTGTGAAGCTTCTGCAAAGAAAAGGATACAGTCACTAAGACAAAACAGCAGCCTATTGAATGGGAAAAGATCTTCATTAACCCCACATTGGACAGAGGTCTTATCTCCAAAATATATAAGGAACTCAAGAAATGAGACATCAAATTACCAAATAATCCAATCAAAAATAATTGATACAGATTTAAACAGGGAATTCTTAAAAGAAGAATTGTAAATGGTCAAAAGACATTTAACCAATTGTTCAATATACTTTGCCATAAGAGAAATGCAAATCAAAACAACTCTGAGATACCATCTTATACCAATCAGAATGGCTAAGAACAAAAACACCAATGACAGCTTATGCTTAAGAGGATGTGGAGAAAGGGGACTACACTTCCATTGCTGGTGGGAATGCAAACTTGTATGGCTACTTCGGATATCTGTATGGAGGTTTTTTAGAAAATTGGGAATCAATCTGTTGGCTGAGTTTTCTGTTCTGCCCTGTTCCTGCAGTTATTATTAAGTCCCAAAGAAATCACACAGCTATCTACATTAACTATAAACTGATTAGCACATCAGCTCAGGCTTCTTATTAACTCTTATAACTTATATTAAACCATTATTCTTGTCTATGTTAGTCACGTGGCTCAGTACCTTATTCAGCGAGGCAGTCACATCTTGCTTCTTCTATGGCTGGGTCAGGACTGCCAACTAGGACTTCCTTCTTCCCAGAATTCTCCTGTTCTCATTTATCCATCTCTACTTCCTGCCTTGTTACTGGCCAGTTAGCATTTATTTAAAATATAATGGACAGAATACAGATCATTGTCCCACACCATTTCCCCCTCTTTATTTTTTATTTTTATTTTATTTTTTTATTTTTTGGTTTTTTGAGACAGGGTTTCTTTGTGGTTTTGGAGCCTTTCCTGGAACTAGCTCTTGTAGACCAGGCTGGTCTCGAACTCACAGAGATCCACCTGCCTCTGCCTCCTGAGTGCTGGGATTAAAGGCGTGCGCCACCACCGCCCGGCCCATTTCCCCCTCTTTAAAAAAAACAAGAACTCTGAATCTAATGTGCTTTGTTTAGCTTGTCTCCTGAGCATTAGCTGTAACAACTTGTAACCAACATTCTAAACAAAGGAAAATATCCACAGTCCATTATTTTGGGGAATGTGGGCATAGTATTCCAGGCTACTTCCTGCTAGTTGGGGGCACTGATAATCTTACGGGGACCTAAAGAAAATTTAAAATTATGATCAAGTCCTGACTGGAGTATCCTGTGAGGCTTGATCATCTCTGGCAGCATCTTGAATCTGTTCTGGATGTACAACTCAGACATCTGTACGACCTGTTCCTCCTGTAGATTTTTCAGGTGGTCTTCCTTGATCAAACCTGATTTTTCTTAACTCAGAATGAATCCACAGCCTCTCATTTCCTGTGGAAACAAAAGCAAATCCTTTTCTCCAAAGTAACATACCTTTTGACATCAATTTTGAAGTTAAGGTGTTTTCAAAATAGCTTTCTTGGAGTAATTCAACAGCATTTATAAACAAACATCTTTTAGCAGCTGTTGCTCCTTCCTCAGCATTCAGAAAATTCAAAGAGAATATAACATACAGTATCCAGACTATCTGTGTATTTTTCATCTTTACATGGCTTTATTTTAACCTCTATTTCTTTTATTTTTACTTTCAATTTTTGGCTTTTTGAGGCAGATTCTCTGTGTATCTTTGGATGTGCTGGAACTCCCTCTGTAGACCAGGCTGTCCTTGAACTCACCACCCCCAAAATTTACAAAGATCTGTCTGCCTCTGCTGCCCAAGTGTTGGGATTAAAGGTGTGTGCCACCACACCTTGAATTCACAGAAATCTGTTTGCCTCTGCCTCCCAAGTGCTGAGATTAAAGGTGTGTGCCACTACACCTTGAATTTACAGAGATCTGTCTGCCTATGCCCCCCAAGTGTTGGGATTAAAGGCATGTGCCACCACACCTTGAACTCACAGAGGTCCATCTACTTCTGCTTCCAAGTAGGATTAAAGGTATGTGCCACCAATGCAAATACTCTCTTTTTTACTTTTTCTTTTTCTCCCAAGCCTTATTTGTAGCCTGTCAATTGTATTTTAATAAAATGCTGATTGGTCAGTAGCCAGGCAGGTACTGTAGGTGGGACAACCAGACAGGAAGTAGAGGTGGGAAATAGGAACAGAAGAATTCTGGGAAGAGGAAATCTTGGTGTGCTGTCCTGACTCTGCCACAGAGCAAGCAAAATGTAACTGCCACACTGAAAGTGGTACCAAGTCACCTGGCTAACATAGACATGAATAATGGGCTAATATATGTTACAAGAGTTAATAAGAAGTCTGAGCTAATGGGCCTATCAGTTTATAATTAATGTAAACCTCTGTGTGATTTCTTTGGGACTTAATGACTGTGGGAACTGGGCAGGTCAGAAAATTCTGTCAACATCAATGTACCTCAGGACCCAGCAATACCACTCTTGGGCATATACCCAAACGATGAACACTCATTCCACAAGGAAGTTTGCTCAACTGTGTTTATATGAATATTATTATTATTCATAATAGTCAGAATCTGGAAACAGCCTAAATGCCTTCCAATTCTTGATGCTACCACTTCTAAGATTCAGGCATTCTGCTCTCCATGAATCCTCCAGGCTGTACCTGCTAGATCAAAAGTGTTGAGAAATCGCTCTTTGTGGAATAGGAGGTTCTCTGGCTTTCTGATATGCCAATACATACTGCTAAATTACCCAGGTTGTATCAAGTAAGTCAATCTAGTAATTCCTATCTGTAATCTATATTCATTCTGTCCATTCTCTTCCTCCAGAAAACCCTTACAATTACAATATTTCTATGACTGAGTCTGGGAACTTACATTTTAACTCCTCAGGTGAAGGTGCAATTGCTAATCCAGGAGAAACACTGGTTTGATATAATAGAATTATAATATTGCTACCAAAGTTCACATTTTGAGGGTCAAAGAGAGCAGGTGATCATGAAGAGAGAAAGAGAGAATAAAAACAGCTCTAGGGCAAGCTACATTATTCAAATTTTCTGAAGACATGAACTAGTGATCAGGAATCTTAGAAATGGAATGCATAGTTGTGTAATTGGCACAGTACAGTCACCTTGGGAATGGAAAATGCAGCTTTCTAAATACAATATTCTTTACAACTTAAAAGGGGAATTTCAGCAAAGGGGATAAATGCTTATTTAACAACTTATAAATATAGCATGTTTTCCAAGTCATTTGGCTTTTAAAATGTGTGATTGCTTTTTTTGTGTCCGACAATAAGAGACTATTTTGTGCTATTTTCCCAGTGAGTACCGCCGTTATTACTTAATATTTATTAAGTAGCCACCATGGTGGCTTGATTCTTGCAGAAGAGGGTTTTCTTCTTTACACTTGTATGCTAAATAGGATTTTGCTACTGCTTGTCAAACTGAAACCATATTATACAATACTAAACAACTTGAAGCAGACTGGGGTATAAACATCAGTATCCATGTTCTGTGTTTAGAAAAACCAAGAACAACAAACCAAACATGTCCTCCTTTTAACTTAAACCTATATATCTATTAGTAATTTAGTTTCAAATGTATCCCATCAATTAAACAGGTCTCTCACTGATGAACTTTGAGATTTATTGGTTAGGAGTGCAATGTAGGAACATACCATGTCAAAACGAAGTAGAAAACATCGTTTAAAGGAACATAAATCAGACTTTGAAGGTAATAATATTCAGAAAAGTCCCTTTAAAGAGTCACTGTACTTGCTGCCTTCAATAACTTGAAGAGAACAAGAATTATAATAGTGCTAAAGGGTGAAGCTGAGAATTTAAAGAGCATAGAAAATGTAATAAAAAGGAGTCATGCTTTATAACGTGGATTAGGAAACTGCATGGGTGAAACTCATGGCCTTCATTTCTGTGACTGGAATAAGAGAAACAATCATTTCATTACAAGACATGATAACAATGACAACAGTTTTGAAATAATGATTTCTAGCTCAATTAATATTAAATAAAACACAGAACAAAATATTTTCATCCATCACATATCTCATATATATTTTCCTTTCCTCTCTGCTTTCTCTCCACCAAATGTGGAAAGGAAGAAACTCCAGGATTTACAGGCAGAATAAGATGAAACATGACAAATGAGATTTTGTGATTGGCTGGATTGTGCTCCACTGCCCCCACCCCAAAGACAGGTTGAACTCTTATTTACTATACTTCAGACTTCACTGGAAATAGACAAGTTAAAGAAGTAATTGATGACAGCCATATGACTATGTTCTTATATGAATGGAAGAGGCACTGACATTAAGGAGAACAGAGCCACATGTCAAAATGAAGGCAGCAACTAAAATAAGGCATGCAGAAACCAAGGAGTGCCAAGAAGTTTGGACATCACCAGACACTAGCCAAGAAGTCTGCACCAAAATTTCCCTCTGGGCTCTGCAAAGAAACCATTTTGGCTGACACTGTGATTTCAGACTTCTAGCCTCTGGAGCTGTAAGAGAATAAATTTGTGGGTTTTGGGTGACCTAGTTTGGGTTGCTGTGTTACAGCAGTCTTGGCGGCAGAGATTCAGAAAGTTTCATTATAAAACTTTTGTATGTTTCAAGGTTTGTTCACACAAGAGGCTAAACGCTCCTTGGATATTGAGAGAGATACTTCTTCTTGAGCCAGGCAACACTTTAATGAAAATGCAAATCACAAATGAATTTGTTGGGTATTTATTGGAACATTTCTCGGGAATCTGCATGTGCTAGTGTCGTAGGAGTTCATGCTCATCTAATGCACACCATCTGTCATGGTTTGAGTGCACTCACCAAAACACATGTAGAAATTTAATTATTACTGTGGATCACTAATAAGGTAGCAGTGTACACAACCATAGTATTTGAGTATTGGAGTTTTGTAAGGTATCTATGGTTAAACAAGGCTATAATAATTAGGCTCTAATCCAATGGAACTGTGACATTTTATCAAGATGAACAGGGTTTAACTAAACTCTAACATCCTGTTTTACTATGTGATGCCTTTGGCAACTTTAAACTATACTAGAAAAGAGCTGAACAGATTTAGCCACCCCGTCCCAAATTTTTCATTCTTTAACCACTTGAGTGCAATAAATCTTTATTCTCAGTAAATTGTGTAATCTGTAATATTCAGTTACAGCCACGGGAGATAGTCTTAGAGTAGCAACGCAGAAATAAAAAAGCAGATAAAACCAAAAGGAAAAATATTAGTGGAAATGATCTATATTTTAACATATAAAAGTCTTTTTGTTCTGAGTAATATTATAAATTTTATACACATTAATTATATTTTAGTGAGAGGAGTGTTCTGGGTATAACTTACTACATTGAAATTCTTTTTTTATTTTAAAACTATTTGTTTTATTAACATCATCTAAAGCCTTTAAAAGTTGAAAAATATTGTTCAGAATTTTGGTTATCTGGGATATAAAATATACCCCTGGGCAGAAGAGGACTGTAGAAAGGCTATCTGTTCAATTCGTTCCACTCTTCTGATGAAAGCCAACAGGACTCAGCATACAATTATTTTGTTCTTACGTGAATAAACATCAGCTACACTGTGTAGAATTTCATCAGAATGTGAGTGCTCTTCCTCAGGAATCAGGGAAGTAGTGGAAGTCATTGTAAACTCTCAGAAAATGGTCTTGTTTCATCTTCCCTATTAGGTATAGAATATTTTTTAAAGAAAACAACTATCTTTTTTCATTTTACATACTAATCCTAGTTCCCACTACCTCTCCTCCTCCCATTCCTTCCACAAACCCTCCTACCCCACCTGCATCCACTCCTCAGAGAGGGTACGGCCCTTTGCTTTTGGGAAGATACAAGGCCCTCCCTACTCTATCTAGGTTGAGCAAGGTATCCCTTTAAAAAGAATGGGTTCCCAGAAAGCCGGTACAAGCTGTAGGGAGAAATCCTGGTGCCACTGCCAGTGTCCTTGCAGTCTGTTCCAGTCATACAACTGTCACCCACATCCAGAGGGTCTAGTTTAGTCCTATACTGGTTCCTTTCCTGTCCAACCAACTTGGTAAGCTCCCATTAGCTTGGGTAAACTGTTTCCATGGGTGTCCCCATCAAGGTCTTGACCACTTTGCCATATTCTCAGTCCTCCCACTCTTCAACTGGACTTTGGGAGCTCATCCTAGTACTCCACTGAAGGTCTCTGCCTCTGTTTCTACCAGTTGTTGGATGAAGGTTCTATGGTGACATTTAAGATAGTCATCAGTCTAACTACAGGACAAGGCCAGTTCTGACACACTTTCCACTGTTGTTTAGGTTCTTAGCTGCTGTAATCCTTGTGGATTCCTGAGAATTTCTCTAGCACCAGGTTTCTTGTTACCCCTATAATGGCCCCTTCACTCAAAATATCTTTGATTTATCTCAATCTCTATTTTTCTTCCAGCTCGACTGTCTCATTCCCTCAAATTCTCCTCTCCTCTCTCCTTCTCCCCCATCCTCCCTTCTCCTTCCATGCTCTCAATTTATTTGGGAGATCTTGTCTACTTCCCCTTCCCAGTGGGATCTATATATGTTTTTTCCCTGGATTCACCTTTTTTTTTAGCTTCTATAGGGTTGTGGACTATAGGCCGTATAGCTAGTATCCACTTATGAGTGAGTACATACCGTGTTAATCTTTCTTGGTCTGGGTTACCTCACTCAGGATGTTTTTTTCCTACTTCCATACATTTGCATGCAATTTTCAAGATGTCATTATATTTTTCCACTGAGTAGTACTCCATTGTGTAAATATACCACATTGTCTTTATCCATCCTTTGATTGAGGGGCATCTAGGTTGTTTCCAGGTTGTGACTATAACAAATAATGCTGCTATGAACATAGTTGAGCAAATATCCTTGTAGTATGATTGAGCATCCTTTAGGTGGTTGTATAAGTTTGCATTCCCACCAGCGATGGAGGAGTGTTCCCCTTACTCCATTCCTCTCCAGCATAACCTGCCATCGGTGTTTCTGAGCTTAGACATTCTGACTGGGGTAAGATCGTATCTCAGAGTCATTATGATTTGCATTTCCCTAATGGCTAAGGATGATAAACCTTTCCTTAAGTGTCTTTTGGCCACTTGAAATTCTTCTGTTGAGAATTCTCTGTTTAGTTTTGTGCCCAATTTTTTTCATTAGGTTATTTGGAATTTTGATGTTTAACGTCGTAAGTTCTTTATTTATTTTGGAGATCAATCCTCTCTCTGATGTGGGGTTAGTGAAGACCTTTTCCCATTCAGTAGGCTGCTTTTTGTCATATTCACTATGTCCTTTGCATTGCATAAGTTTCAGAAGGTCCCATTTATTTATTGTTGCTCTCAATGTCTGTGCTACTGGGGTTATATTTAGGAATTGGTCTCCTGTGACCATGCACTGAAGGATACTTCCCACTTTTTCTTCTATCAGAATAAGTGTGGTCAGATTTATATTGAGGTCTTTTGTCCATTTGGACCTGAGTTTTGTACATGGGGATAAATATGATTCTATTTTTATTCTTCTGCATATTGACATCCAGTTATGCCAGCACCATTTGTTAAAGATGCTTTTTTTCCATTGTATAATTTTAGCTTCTTTGCCAAAAATCGGGTGTTCGTAGTTGTGTGGATCAATATCAGGAGGGTTTTTGATTCAATTCCATTGGTCAACCTGTCTGTGTTTATGCCAATACCTAGCCATTTTCGTCACTGTAGCTCTATAATAGAGCTTGATGTCAAGAATGGTGGTGCCTTCGAAAGTTCCTTTATTGTACAGGTTTGTTACAGATATTCTGTTTTTTTTTTTGTTTTTCTATGTGAAGTTTATTATTGTCTTTCAAAGCCTGTGAAAAATTGTGTTGGAATTTTGATGGGGATTACATTAAATCCATAGATTGTTTTTGGTAGGATTGCCATTTTTATTATGTTGATTCTACCTAACAAAGAGCATGGGAGATCTTTGTACTTTCTTTGATCTTCTTCAATTTCTTTCTTCAAAGACTTAAAATTCTTGTTGAACAGGTTTTTCACTTCTTTGTTTAGTGTTACCCCAAGATATTTTGTTATTTGTGGCTATTGTGTATGGTGATGTTTTTCTTATTTCTATCTCAGCTTATTTATCATTTGTATATAGGGGCACACCCAAAAGCTCAAGAACAAAAAGAAGCACACTGACACAGAAAGAGTAGATCATAGAAAATAATCAAACTGAAGCCTGAAATCAGTAAAATCAAAACAATACAAAGAATCAATGAAGAGCTGGTTCTTTGAGAAAAATTAACATGATAGACAAACTAATCAAAAGACAAAGAGAGAACATCCAAATTAAGAAAATCAGAAATGAAAAGGGGGAAAAACAAAAGAAACTGAGGAAATCCAGAAAATCATTAGATCATAATACAAATACATGTCCAAAAATTGTAAAATTAAAAGAAATGGACAGTTTTCTGGATAGGCAATTTTGCTATGAATTTTCTTCTTATCACTGCTTTCATAGTATCCCACTGGTTTGGGTACATTGTGCCTTTATTTTCATTGAATTCTAGGAAGTTTTAGTTTCTTTCTTCATTTCTTCCTTGACAAAGTGGTGGATCAATTGAGCACTGTTCAATTTCCATGACTTTGTAGGCTTTCTGCAATTAGTGTTATTGTTAAAATCTAACTTTAAACCATGGCCATCTGATAAGATATAGGGGGTTATTCCAATTTTTTTAATCTGTTAAGGTTTGCTCTGTTACCAAGTATGCGGTCAATTTTAGAGTTGGTTCCAAGAGGTGCTGAGAAGAAGGCATATTCTTTTGTGTTTTGGTGGAATGTTCTGTAGGTATCTGTTAAGTTCATTTGAGTCATGACATCTGTTAGTTCTCTTATTTCTCTGTTAAGTTTCTGTCTGGTTGATCTGTCCATTGTGGACAGTGGGGTGTTGAAGTCTCCTACTATTTGTGTTTGGGGTTTGGTTGGAGATTTAAGTTTTACTAATGCTTCTTTAACATATGTGGGTGCTCTTTTATTTGGGCATAGATGTTCAGGATTGAGTCTTCATCTTGATGAATTATTTCTGTGATAAGTATAAAATACCCTTTTCCATTTCTTCTGATTGATTTAATTTGAAATCTATTTTGTTAGATATTAGGATAGATATACCTCCTTGTTTCTTAGGTTCATTTGATTGCAAAATCTTTTCCAACCCTTTACTCTTAGGTAGTGTCTGTCTTTGAGTTTGACGTATGTTTCTTGTATACAGCAGGATAGATCCTGCTGTCATATACATTCTCTTAGCCTGTGTCTTTTTATAGGTGAATTGAATCCATTGACATTAATTTCTGTTATTTTCAGTGGCAGTGTTTGTGTATTTCCCTTTTTTGGGGTTTGCTGGTGTGAGGTTGTCTCTTGCCTGTGCTTTTGTGGGTGCAGTTAGCTTTCTTGCATTGGAGTTTTGTTTCTAGTACTTTCTGTAGGGCTGTATTTGTGGATAAGTATTATTTAAATCTGTTTTTTTCATGGGATATATTGCTTTCTCCATCAATGGTGATTGAAAGCTTTGCTGGGTATAGTAGTCTGGGCTTGCATCCAGGAACTTTTAGTGTCTACAGCACATCTTTCCTGGACCTTCTGGCTTTCATGGTTTCTATTGAGAAGTCCGGTGTAATTCTGATAGGTCTGCCTTTATATGTTACTTCACCTTTTCCCTTTGCAACTTGTACTATTCTTTGTTTATTCACTATGTTTTGCATTTTGATTATTATATGGTGAGGGGATTTTTTTTTTGGTCCAGTCTATTTGGTGTTCTGTATGCTTCTTGTATCTCCATAATGTTATCCTTCTTTAGGTTTGGAAAGTTTTCTTCTATGATTTTGTTGAATATATTTTCTGTGTGTTTGAGTTTGACTTCTGCTTCTTCTATTCCGATTATTCTTATGTTTAGTCTTTTCATGGTGTCCCAGATTTCCTGGATGTTTTTCATTAAGAATTTGTTGGATTTAATGTTTTCTTTGACCTATGAATCTATTTTCTCTATAGTATTTTCAACACCTAAGATTCTCTCTTCCATCTCTTGTATTCTATTGGTTATGTTTGCCTCCATAGTTCTCATTCATTTACCCAGACTATCCATACCCAGAATTCCCTTGGTTTATGTTTTCTTTATTGCCTCTATTTCAGTATTCAAGTCTTGAGCTGTTTTAATTGTTAGATTCACTTGTTTCATTGTTTTTGTTTGCTTGTTTATTTGTTTTGTTGTTTTTTGAGTGATTTATTGATTTCTTCCAATTTTTTGTCTTTTCCTCCATTTCTTTAAGAGAATTCTCCATTTTCTCTTTAAAGGTCTCCATCATCCTCATAAAATAACATTTAAAATTGTTTTCTTCTGCTTTTTCTGGGTTAGAATGATCGAGTCTTCCTGTTGTATGATCACTGGGTTCTGGTGTTACCATGTTGCTTTTATAGTTTTTGAATGAATTCTTGCATTGGTGCCTACCCATCTCTTCCTCCAATTGGTGCCATCCGTGTCTTTGCCTCTTGGTCCAATCCTTGCAGTGGCTGTCTGTGTCTTTGGGTATGTTCTTGGTCTGCTCTGTACTGTCCTTTTCTGTATCACAGGGAGCCACTGAGGTCTCTCTTGGCCCGCTGTCTTGGTCCACTTTCTTTGTCTGCTCTCTTGGTTTGCTCTCTTGATCCACTCTGTGTAGTCACAGGCTGTGCTTCAGAGTTCTTCTCTTGGTCCTCTTTGTGTAGTCACAGTCTGTGCTTCAGAGTTCCTCTGAGGATGTGGGGATAGGAGGGCTTGGGGACAGAGTAGGTCTTATAGCTTACAGGGTCCAATTGATATGGTGGGGATGTTGGAGTAGTCTACCTCTTGGTCCTCTTTGTGTATCTGTATCCTGTGTTTCAGAGTTCCTCTGAGGTCACAAGGGATAGGAGGTCTTGGGGGCAGAGTGGTACTTGTAGCTTACTGGGTCTGATCAAAGGGATGGGGTTGTTGGAGCAGCCTACCTGCAGGAAGCTCGCCTGCTGACTGGCTAAAGAAGCTAAGGCAGGTGGGGGAGGGGCTCGGGGTTTTGCCTTGGTATGGAGGTCATAGAAAGTGGGGTGTCCCATAAGGTTGCTTACCTGTTGGTCCTCTCTGTGTATTTGCAGTATGTGTTTCAGAATTCATCTGAGGTTGGGGGGATAGAAGGGTTTATATGCTGAGTAGGACTTGTAGCTTACAGGGTGCATTGAATGTAATAGGGGTGCTGGAGCAGCCTATACACTGAAATTCTTAGTTTAATTGTTTGTGATACATTGACTTAATGGTCTGACTCCAAATTTATTGTATTTTTGTACCTAGTTTTAATGATTATTACAGTCACATTTACTTTACAAAAATACATGGGATCAAATGAAAAGAATATCCTGTTGACCGCATTACAAAATATTGCCACTCAGTTTTCTGTTTCAACCTCATATCCAATTTGATCTTCTGTTGCTGTAATAAAACTCTGACCAAAAGCAACTTGACAACGAAAAGGTTTATTTGACTTACGTGTTATAGTCTGTCATTGCCTTGCTCAACTTCTTTTCTTATCCAGCCAAAGAATACTTGCTGTAAAACTAACTGACTTGCCTACTGTGAGCTGGGTCTTCATCTACTAGTTTGCAATTAAAAAAAAATACTCCAAACGAATACCCACAGGCCAATCTGATGGAGGTAATTTATCAATTGAGGTTCTTTCCAGGAATATTAAGTTGGCAGTAAAATTAGCCATAACAACATCATTTTAAAACATTTATTTTTCTGAGTATTTCATACATAAATGTTGTATTTAGATCAGTTCAATTGCACACTCTTCTCTTCAAGTCCTTCTGTGTCCCTCACTACTCCCTCTCATCTTCATAATGCCTTTTTAAGTGTTTCACCCTAAATAAATTTAATTTTACATACATATACACACATATGTTTAGGACTAACCAACTGGATAAATTATTATCAAGGGTCTCATCCAAGGAGAAGACTGGTGCTCCCTCTCTCAAGAGATATATTTTTTACCTGTAGCTCTTTCTCTGGGAATGGGAACTTGGGAGGCTTCTCTCACTCATATATTGATATCAACTTGAGTGATTATTATCCCACTATTATTTAGGCTAACAAATCTTCTTAAAATCAAACATTCCATGGGCACAATTCCATGTCATGTATAGAAGACACTGGGCTATAGCAGATGTATTGATTCTCTGGCTCTCACAATACTTCTTCCCCTTCTTCCATGTTCCCTGAACTTTATGTGTAGGAGTTTTGTTATAGGTGTATCAACTGGGCTTAAGTACCCTGTTGTCACATGTGTGTTTCCATGATGATTTCCATCTGCTACTGCTGCTTCAAAAAAGGGTTTTTTTTTTAATGAGGAATGGAAGCTGTACTTATCTGTGGATATATGTATAAGTATTTAGAATGCAATTGAGAATTATTTTGGTTTTACTAAGTGCCTGTGGTAAGCTCTCCTTCAGGGTCTATTACCTCACCAGCCCAATGGTAGTTACCTAGGTTTATGGTACCAGGCATAAATCACCTCCTCATGAGCAGGTCCTAAATATAATTAGATGGCTGTTGGTTACCCCTGGGATAAAAGTGGTACTATTGCACTCCTGGGTTTATACTGCCAGATGGATCATTGTTGTGGCTCCTAGGATTTGCAGCTGGATACAACTTTCAATTGTTTTCCTACTGTGGCAGCATGCATACCATCTAGTCCTCAAAGAGGCAGCTTCCAGGTCACTTCCAGCTAGTTTTCACTAAGTCTTGTGTCTAAGTATGTTTAAATTAACTGATACATTTGTTTTTGTTTTTAATTATTTAAAATTAAATTCCAGACTTTGGGCTTTCTAATACAAAAATAGATTGCAACTTCTAAGAGTAAGGATATTCCATTATGTAACTACTGTACTAATAATACACCTAAGAAGAAACAGTAATTTCCTAATAGATAATTCTTATTAAACTTTTTTCTATTAGCTTAAAAATCTTTTTTTTTGACTTTTTTTGACTAAAGTGCAGTCTAATTTCTACAGAAAATTTTTGATCTTTGTTTAGAAATAATACTTATGGCCTACTCCCACAATTTTTTTCATGACACAGCTGTAGAATTGTTCTCTACAGAATTTTCTAAATTGTGGGTTTGTCTTATTTTTTTCCTTCTGGTAGGTTTGATATTTTAAAGTGCATTATGTATTATAAATTTCAAGGTCTCCGGAGGCTTGATTAGATTAAGATTAAGAACTTTGTCTCTGATAATTTCACAGAAGTACCCTTTTATTATATTTACTTCATATCTGTTAGCATATTAAGTCTAGATGCACCTGTTCTGTGAAAATAATTTTGATCACTTGCATAAGTTGGTGACCTCCAGATCCATCAGTTGTAATTATATTGTCATGTAGGTTTAATTCCATGGGAATACTAGTCTTTCTACCACCTTTTTACTTAACTGTTTTACCATTTGTTAATGGCGACTGACTTAACTGATTATTACTTTTGAGATTACAAAGAATTCACTTCCTAATCTTATTATTTATTCTACATTGACTGATATCATGCCATCCTACAAGGACCAGCTCTCCTGATCTTAATATTCCCCTTCTCCTAATAGATCCTAATTTATTCAGTATATTACAGTTAAGTGAAAAGAAATTTTGAGTGCTGAAATTCAGAGTTGTCTGTAGAAGCTTCTTTATATTTTTCCCTGTATCCTTGTAAGGTATAGTGTCCCTGCTTGTGCTAGAGCATCTTGTTGCTTGCATGCCTATGAAGTCCCAGTGTCACTTTGCACATTCCCTGACATAGACCTTAAATAATCTCTTATAGGAGCTACATCTTTTTCTATTGTGCAACTAAATTAAGAAATGTACTGGGGTATCATTGCTTCTGATACTAATAATAAGCACTATAAGTAAAAATACTTTTCAAATATTAATAACTTCATTTTGATTTTTGTGTGCTTTAAAAATATTTAAGTGGTTGAAAGAATATAAATTTTACCTCTGAATCATCTACATTTAAAAATATTTTATTTTTACTCATCTGTATACATGTGCAGGTGATGGCGTGTGCTCATGGAGGCCAGAAGAAGGTGTCTAACACCCTGGTACTGAAGTTACAGGCCATTGTTTAGCTCCATTATGTATTTTGGAAACCTAATTCTGATCCTCTGAAAGAGTAGCAGGTTCTCTCACCTGTTGAGCCATTTCTCCAACTCCACCATACAACCCCCTCTAAGTGTAGAGTGAGTAGTATTTATTAACATTATTGGGCAACAGATCTGTGCTAGTTTGTCATGTTATAAAACCAATTATCTTTATCTGTTGCATAGCCATTACTTTTTGCTTTATTTAGGAGCTTCTGGCAAGCATTCTATTTCATGTTTCTGACAATTCTAGCTGTCTCGCGTGAAGATTTGTTTGTTTGTGATTGTTTCCATTCACACAGCATAGTGTGTACTATTTGCTTCAACAGAAGGAAATAGTGTTGCATGTTAGAACCTTGAGT
>NC_022026.1:35310173-35315486 GCF_000317375.1 Microtus ochrogaster
AAAAGATTTATACCAGCATCCAGATTTACATCATTATGAAGAAAAATTTCCATAAATCTTTATATTGTATGAAATATTCCCTAATTTAGTAAATTGGGACATTTGACAGACATTTAAAGACATTGACATTGATGACATCAAATTTGATATTAAAGAGGAATCACTACCTTCAAAAAAAAAAGAATGAATCATACACTGAGTGATATTTCGTCCTTTATCCACTGCTGGATGATTTGGGATGCCTCTACACTTTGCCTACTATCAGTAATGATAAAATAAACAAGGGAATGCAAAAGTTTTTTTAAAGATTGCACTTTAAATCCTTTTGTATTCATTTCAAGATGTGATTGGATTACATCATTTGTAGATTTTAAAGGAACACCTGTGTTTTTTACTAGAATCAAAAACGTTTTAGTTGTCTTTCTGGGGTTCAAATTTATAGCCTTACTTATATAAAGAAATTCTATACTATTTAGCTATATCACCATCCCTGAAAACATTTTTTAAACTACAGAACTCTTTGCTTATTTAGTATTTACATCTCTGTCACTTAATATTAAAATGTTGTTGCATAAACATGCGTACACTGTCTTAATTACTTTTTTGTTACTGTTATAAGACCATAACCAAGGCTACTTATGGAAGAAATTATTGGGGCTTAAAGTTTCATAGGAATAAGTTCCATGAACATCATGGCAGGGAGCATGACAACAAGCAAGCATGACATGGTGTTGAAGCAGTAGCTGAGAGTTTATATCTTGAAACAAAACCAAAAGGCAGAGAGAAAGCTAAATAAGAATGGCATGGGCTACTGAAACCCCAAAGTGCACTTCCAGTGACATACCTCTTCCGATAAGGCTGCACATCATAGTCCTTTCTAAGAAGACCACTAGCTGGAAACCATTGAAATACATGAGCTTATGGGGGCTATTCTTATTCAAACCATCATATGCATACATACATACATGCATACACATATACATACATACATATACAAATGTGTCTATATGCACACATACATATTTGCTTTATACTACAGTATATATAAACATTAGTTACAAAATTTTAGTAATATTTCTTTTTATTTCTAACATAATATTTTTATTCATTATTTGCTAATTCACACAAAGTACCCTGATCACACTTCTCAGTCCTCTACCTTCCAACCTCCCACCACTCTACACTTCTGACAAAAAAGGAAGAAAAGTCCAATTCTTGTTGTCCATGTACTTATTGGAGCATGCGTGGTCAAAAATCTCAGTGGCTAGTCTTTTTTTTTTTTTCGAGACAGGGTTTCTCTGTGGTTTTGGAGCCTGTCCTGGAACTAGCTCTTGTAGACCAGGCTGGTCTCGAACTCACAGAGATCCGACTGCCTCTGCCTCCCGAGTGCTGGGATTAAAGGTGTGTGCCACCACCGCCTGGCATGGCTAGTCTTTTGAAGATTACAGAGTCATTTTCAACTCTCCATGTAGAAGCCATCAACTGTGATGAGCTACACTTCAGTACTTCAGTATCAATATCACATATTTAAGGACTTTCTTCAATGGCTTCCTAGCTAGACTATTTTCTTTGTTTTTTTTTTCTTTTTCCATTTTTTTGTGGGGTGGGGGGACAGAAAAGATGTCCCAGAAGCCTTCAATGTCTTTCATTCTCAACTATGAGCCAGCAGTCATAGATATCATTGCAAAGGACGCTTCTTTGCCCACAACAGCCAGTGGCTAATAGATCATGGACTTCACAGGATTTATGGCAGCAGTACAGAGCACTGTCCTCAACATAGTCACTGGGTGCCAATGCTAAACATGGACCTCAATATGGCGTCTGGAAGGAGCATAAATCATGAACATCAACAAAGAACCTGGCTGCAACATGGACCATGGACATCAATATGGCCTTGGTCAGTGGCAGGGAGCACAGACATCAACATGGCCTCCAGCAGCAACATGTACTAAGGGTATCAAAACAGACTGCAGCCTCAGTATGGACCTTGGATATCAAGACAATCCCTTGTAGTTGGAGGCTACTTGTTTGTTTTCTGGCCATCCAGACCCAAAATAATCACACAGAGACTGTATTATTCAAACACTGCTTGGCCTATTAGCTTTGGCATATTCCTAACTAACTTTTATCTTATATTAACCAATCTTTATTAATCTGTGTATTGTCACATGTTTGTGGCCTACTGGTAAGGTTTCATCCTGCATTTGTTTCCTGCAGCAGTTACCTGGCTTCTCCTTGGCCCCACCTACTCTCTCACTATATCTCTTACAGCCTGAATATATTCGGCCCTGTCATAGGCTCAACCAGTTTCTTTATCCACCAATGGCAATAAAACATATTCACACCATACAGAGGGGAATCCCACATCACACTCTGGCTCTAGCATGGACCTCAGACAACAACATGGTCCTAAACACCAACACAGTCCCAGTAGCAGCGAGGAGTATGGAAGTCTTTTGTGGAGTCCAAATTCAGCAAATGTACCATTCTCCATTTTAGATATCTCCTACTATAGGGCAATTTTGTGGATAGGGAGAATATTATAGGAGTAGGAGGGGAGGGTGAACTCCAGGCTGTTACATACCACTCTGCCATCCCTACATGCTCCCTCACTTACCACAGCCATGTTTTCACACCTGTGACTGGAATCAATTTGAGAAAATTTGAGATTGATTTCTCTCAATGAATTTTTTAATGTTCATCCATATCCTAACACATCTTAGCATATTTTTATTCTTTATAGAATATTATTACATTGATTCTATGGATAGGCATTTTAAGTATCTATTGATGAAAATTTGACTTGTTTCTATGTGTTGTATCGTTTCAGAACATTCTGGAACACAATGTGATAACTTGTCTCAAAACAAGCAAAACACAAATGGATAAGCCTGTCATCCCTTGGATACTGTTCCTAGCTAGAACTTAAAATTTTGAACATCGTGCCTCTATCTCATGAATTCTGGGATTATAGGAATGAGGCACCACCACTCCCAGTTCTCACCTCATAAAAAATAAAAAAAAATTAGTAAAAAATGTATCATAAATAATGTTGTTATGAACATTTGTGTACATGATTTTTTTTAGATCTGTGTTTTTACTTCTCTTGAGTGTGTAATTAAGAGGAGAATGTTTAAGTCTCTAACCACGTGTTTTAACTTAAAGGAACTGTGGACTGTGTTTTAAAACCTGTGATATTTGGATTTTCTTGTTTCTCCGCTTGCCCACAAATGCCTGGTGGTGGCTGCTGTTTAAGCTAGAGCCAGCTTAGTTTATGTGAAGTGGTTTCCCTTTATGATTTTTAACTTGGATGTACTCAGTAACTAATGAGGAAGATCCTTTTATATGCTTGGATATCATTTTAAAATCCTCTTTGGAGAAATATTTGTTCGGGTCCCTTGTCCATTTTAAAATTTGTTTTTGTGTGTATGTGTTTTTGAGTTGAAAATATTCTATATTCTGGATCAAATTATTTTATGAGTATTGTCTCTTTTTCCTTGTATTCTTTCATCACTTCTTTGATATTCAAAATATTTTTATAGTTTCTTTTTATTTTTTAATTTTGGAGAAGTCAACATATTTATTTTGATAGTTGTTGTTGACATTCTAATCCTATGTTTTCAGTGCCTAAGGGAACAACTGCCATGTCTAAGATCACAAAGAATTCTTACATATGTGTCTTTAACCAATTTGGTTTAATTTTTATTAGTTAAGAGGAAGGATCTGGGAATGGTGTCTCATATCTATAATCTCATAATTCATGAGAAAGAGGCAGAATGTTCGAAATTTTAAGTTCTAGCTAGGAAGGGCATCCAAGGGATGTCTAACTTCTCCATTTGTGTTTTGTTTGTTGAGACAAGCTATCACATTGTGTTCCAGGATATTCTGAAACTATGCAGCTCAGGCTGGCCTCACTCTTCCACCAATCCTCCTAACCCAGCCTCCTGAGTGCTGGGGTCACAGACACAAGTCATCACACCTGGGATGTCTCCATCTATGTTCTTGAAAGAGGACCCTTTAACTCCTACTTTAAAAAAATTACATTACTAAATTTTTTTACAGCAAAACATTTTCCCCCAATCTACACAGGAATTTGGAGCCAAAAAGGGGGTGGGCTCATTTTCAGCCTACAGCCACTCTCACTGCTTCTATGTGAGTTGTAACTATGGCATTAGTTTGATGTGCAGCCTCCAGACTCCTTGAATATAGTAGTAACATATTTTATTTGTTGTCTTGCAATCTGATATGTGTGTATGTATTCACTATTTGTGTTGTTTTAGGACAGAGTCTTGTTCGATATATATAGAGAGAGCACAGGCTCTCCTGAAACTCATGTTCTAACCAAAGATAACCTCTTGTTTCAGGTTCCCACAATCTGGGATTGCAGGTATGTGCCATTACACTCAGACAGTTATGATTATTGATAATGATCATGGATATCTTTTGATATTTTTCCCCTTCACATCAGTATATACAGGTATGTGATAGCAAGATTTAATTGTCAAGTTGATACAATCTAGCATCTCATTAGAAGAGAGTCTCGAAGCAAGGTAGGCCCTTAGTTTACGAGCTTCCCAAGCAGCACAGAGTTCTGATCTGGGCATCAGGAAAGCCATGATTGGGGTGAGTGAGTGTGGCAGAAGCTGGGAACAGGGAACTCAGACGTTCCTCATCCCTCCTACACTTCCTGGTCATCCTGCAGGGGCTATACTGCCCAATACTTCCTCTCTCTTCCTATTCCACCCAGCTTACATCCAGAACCCCACCCCCACCCCCGTCTCCCTGCCTCCCCTCTTTGGCCTCATAAGATCTCCCAGCTCAGCCTGCTTGGGCCACTGGGACTGAATCAGAATCGGGAGGGGAAATGGGAGGGCGGTAGTTTCTTTGTCTCAATACCCTGCCTGCAGCAAGCAAGGTAGGCCCTTTCTTTACGAGCTACCCAAGCAGCACGGGGTTCCTATCTGGGCACCAGGAGAGCCATCATTGGGGTGGGTAGGGCCTTTGTTTATGAGCTAGCAAAGCAGCACAGAGTTCCGATCTGGGCACCAGGAGAGCCATCACAGGGGAGTCACATCACTGGGAAGGTACATCACTGGGCAAGAAGACCTGATCCTGTAAAAGAAGATCAATAGGGGAGCATTCAGAGGAAGAGATGGGCAGGCGCCAATGCAAGAATTCACCCAACAATCTGAAAAACAACATGAAACCACTAGAAACAAGCGACCTCACAACAGGACACCTTAATCAAGAAGAAGTAGAAAAAATTGACTTTATGAAAGTGATAGAGGCCCTTAAACAGCATGTAAAAAAAAA
>NC_022026.1:35321196-35335077 GCF_000317375.1 Microtus ochrogaster
AAGAGAGTCTCAATGAAGGTTTCTGAAAATCAAGTAGGCCCACACACATGTCTGTAGGAAAGTTATTTGGATTACATTGAGGTGGAAGAATATGAGGTTGAAGGTAAGTGGCACCACTACCAAGGAAGGGAATTCCAAATTGTATGAGAATGGATAAACCGAGATGAGCACAAGTATGCATGCATCCTTTGCTTTCTATTCCTGATCAAAGATGTGATGTGACTAGCTCCCTGAAGTGTTTACATCTCCCTTGATATTATGGATTTTAATCTGGAACTATGAGCCAAAGTAAACCCTTTCACCCTAAACAATTCAGATTTTTTGGCTATATACTTAGTTTGAGATCAGTCTGGACTCGTTGAAACCCTGATATAAACCAACAAAGTGGCTGTACCAATTTGCAAGTGCAGTAGAAGTATAAGAGGATTTTTATTGTTCCACACTGTTCTCAATACTTTTATGTGAATCATTCTAGAGGCTTGTGCTAACATTGTGTTATGGTTTTATCCCCCACTTCCCTAATGAGGATGCATGCTTTTTAATATATTTGTTGGCCATTTTCAACTCTTTTGTAAACTGTTGAGACCTTTGCTTGCTTTTCTGTTAGGTTATGTCCCTTCCTTTTGATTTTAAGAATTATTTATATATTCTTGCAGTAATTTCTTTGTTAGATATCGTCCCAGTTTGGTTTTCTATTGTTTTGATAAAGTACTGACTCAGAGAAACTTAAGAAGAAAGGGTTAATTTTATCTTACAATTTCAAGTAACAGTCTATCATGGAGGGAAAATCAAGGCAGGCATTCAAGGAAGGAACTAAACCAGAGGTCATGTAGGACAGTTGCTTACTGCCATACTCCCCACTATTTGCTCATCTTGTTTTCTTATACCATCCATGACCACATTTCATGGGTGGTACTGCCTACAGTGGACTAGGACCTCCCAAATCAATAAGTAACTAGGAAAATGACCCACAGAGAAGCCAGTTTTTTTAATCCGATGGAGGTAGTTCCTCAAGTGAGGTTTCTTCTTCCTAGGTAACTTCAGCTTATGTCAGGGTAATAAAAAGTTAAGCATCACAAATCTGAATATCAAATATCTCCCCTACCCTATGGATTGCCTTTTTGCTCTCACAGTATTATGAACTGATGAACAGAAGTTTTTAAATTCACAGTAATTCAGTTTACAAAAACTTTTCTTTGGTGTTTATGCTTTCCTAAAATGTTTAAAATAAGCTGAGCTTATTTCAAAGTGTTAATAAATTTAGGAGGTAGTACATTTAAATTTATGTAAATTGTTAACATGTAGTCACCTTGTATCGTTAATTGACACGGATTTTCTCCCCAGTTGGTTTGAGTCAGTGCTTTTACTAAAACCTGTTCAATACTGAGGACTTATTCCTGGATTTCTAATTGTGTTCTGCTGACTTGTGCCCTCAGTCATAGGACAGTACAACATGAAATTTTTCTTATCACCTTGTGTGAATTTTTGAAGGCAGGGCATGTGAGTTTTCCAACTTTGTTTCTCCTTATCAAGATTATTTTGGCCTACTATGTTATTTTCATTTCCACATAAATTTCATCTTACTCTTATCCACTTTTGAAAAATATGCAGCCGAGATTTTGATAGAGATTGTTTGAGTCTGTAGATAAACTTGGAGACTATTCCTTTCTTAATAATACTAAGCCTTCTGATTTATAAGCACAAGAAGGTTTTCAATAATTTAGCTCTTCTTTTTGCCTTCCAGTGACATTTTCTAGTTTTTATTATAAACATCTTGTGTACTTTTGTATGATTTGATCTTAAGTATTTTATTACTTTGATGGAGTAATAATTGGGATTGTTTTCCTAATGTTATTTTTGAATTGTTCATTACTAGTGTATAGAAATACAATTTTTGTGTGTAACCTTCCAAATATTGTTTATTAGTTCTAATAGTTAAAGAAGAGTCCTTAGACTCTTTCTATACAGAAGATCATATCATCTGCAGATACCATTAAAAAGAACTTTCTACATTTCTTGAAATAACATTTAAAGAAATCTAAGCCATAGACGCATACATTTTCTATGCTGCCAGTTTTAAAGGCCACGGGAGACACTTATTGTTTTGTTTTGTGCTATAACAAATAAACCTTGCTTGAGGATTAGAGTGTAGAGCAAGACAAGAGTTAGCCATAGAGGCCAGGCAGTGGTGGCACTCACCTTTTTTAAAAAAATTTATTTATTTATTGAGGATTTCTGCCTCCTCCCCGCCACTGCCTCCCATTTCCCTCCCCCTCCCCCGATCAAGTCCCTCTCCCTCATCAGCTTGAAGAGCCATCAGAGGGAGATGGATCTCTGTGAGTTCAATGCCACCCTGGGCTACACTATATAGATCCCGTCTCAAAGAGATACAGAGCTGGAGGTGGTGGCTCATACCTTTAATCCCAGTTCTTGGGAGTTACATGTCTTTAATTCCAACAATCGGGATGTGGAGACAGGAACGGACATGGCTGGGTGGAGAGAGCAATCTAAAATGGGAACAGAGGCAGGAACTCATGGCATTCAGTCTGAAGATTCATGGAGACAGGATCTTGCACACCTTGGTCTGAGGATTTGGTAGAGGTAAAAGGTCTCTTTAGTGGAGGGCTCCTTTACTTCTCTGATCTTTCATCATTTACCCTGATATTTAATTCCAGGTTTTTATTATTAAAACCAATTAGAAATCACACAAAAATGATGTACAACTTTGGGCTACAAATTCACAAACAAACAAATAAACAAAAACCATGCCACTTGCCTGTGGCTTTGCAGCCACCAGCATGGGCCAGTGCTGCATGCATTCAGAGTCACCACGCTGTGGACTGTTTCCCTTTTTTTCTCAAGTGATCAGTGGGCTTTCCCTGGATTTCCTTCTTGGGATGCTGCCAAACTATGTAGCTGACTTGAAAGACACTCAGACTTCTACTGTTTCAGCAGTAGTCAGCCTTACATCTTCATTGCTGGCACATTTGTTGAAAATCTTGAGAATTCTTAAAGGGAGAGAGGAATTGTTTAAAAGAGAGTTTTTCCCACATAAAAAATGGGAGGCACTATTACAATGGGGAGAGTTAAGTGGCTGTATGGTTACACAAGGCATGGTTTAAAAACAATAAAATCAATTAAATGACGGTATAATCAACTTAACCAGGATGGACACAATGCTAATTATCATTTCGATAATTCTTTTATGTTGGTGGATATGATTGCCAAGATACAGGTCTTAGTAAAACTTATTAAAATAGATCATAGAGATATTCAGATCCACACAGAGGAATTAAAGGAGAACCAAGTTTAGCATTGCATTATTAGGTTAAAGAGGAACAGCCTAACATATCACACAACCAACCTTAATATATCCTTTCACCTTTCAGGAACTGCCAATGAAAGATATCCCCAAGGCTACTTAAGTGTAGTAATAGGAGCGGCGGGGCTGTGTCCCCAGCACCCCGGCAGCCTCCGGCTAGCTTTACCCGAAATAATTACACGGACACTGTATTCATTTAATCACTGCTTGGCCATTTCTATCTAGCCTCTTCTAAGCTAACTCTTGCACCTGGACTAGCCCATCTCTAATAATCTGCTGTAGCCCACAAGGTGGCTTACCAGGGAGATTCTAGCCTACGTCCATCCTGGGTCGGAGCTTCATCGCGTGTGCCTCAGAGAGCAGAGCTCTCGCCTCTGCCTGCAAGAGTGGAACATCATGTCTCTCTGAGGTGTCTGCCCCTGAGAGGAGAGCTGTCGAGTCTCTGAGCTCACTTCCTCTTCCTCCCAGCGTTCTGTTCTGTTTACTCCTCCCACCTCTGTTTTAACCTATCAGGGCAAGCAGCTTCTTTATTTAATTAACCAATGACCTTCTTCCATCACTTAAGGACTCATTGGAATCCTGCAGAAATGTTCTATTTAAGGGGAATCAAGGTAGTGATAGTCTCTTACAGCATGTGTTCACCTTTTGTGAATGAAAGGTTAAACTTGTGGTCAACTTGTAATTCCTCAAGACTGGGTAGACTTGGTTACAGGTGCCTTGCAGCCTGCTCCTTAATTACAGTGAAGGACATGGTAGAAAGATAAGGCTAAGTGTTGTAATTTAGAAAAAGAGGGTCATGAGAGAAAGATGCCATAAGACAGAGTTCATGTTTGAGGGGTTTTTAATAGGGGAAAGGGAAGGTAAAAAGAGGGAAGGGAAGGGAGAGACTAGACTACCCTCTATGGACAGGAGTATCAGAAGAAAAGAAATGAGGAGAGAAAGGGGTGTATAGACAGACAGACAGATGGAGATAGAGAAAGAAAGAGAGAGATATGGGAGGTGGACAGGGTTCTTTTAAATTGAAACATAGTTAGGTGCTCTTAGTGGCTACAGCTGAGGACACATACCCCAAGGTCAGGCCAGTACAGATGCCTGAATACTACCACTAAGACCATTGAACAATGAAGTAGGGCTAGAGGTATAGAAATCTCTGAAGATCAACTTCTTGGAGAAGATTTGCTAATGTAGAAAGCCAATCACTATGTGATGACCACACCCTGGCTTTATGCCTTGTAGGAGTTTTGATTACTTAGGACAGAAGTGAAGAAATAGGAATAAATATTGAGTCATTTACTAAAGTCATACTGGGCAGAAAAGAAACCTTCACTGATTTCTTACAAAGTTTGATTGAAGCAGTAAATAGAATGATACCAAATTTGAAAGGTAGACAAATAATGATTGAATTTCTGGTTGCTAAAAATGCTAATTCACAATGCAAAAGGGTAATTAGGCTGTTAAAGGCAAGATCAGCACTGTTGGAGAAATGGATCTGATATATAATCAATATTGAATCTCATGACCACAACAATGCTTAGATAGGAAAGGTGATTTCCAGAGGATTGAAGAAAAAACAATATGTAAAATGTTTCAACTGTGACAAAGAAGTTCACCTATAAAGGGATTATAGACAGGGACTTCCTAGAAACAATGATTTTTCTAAGCATAATCCAAACCAAATGCTCCTCCCTTTTAGATTATGCTGAAGGTGCGGAAAGGGTGGGCATTGAACTAATGAATGTAGATCAACAAGAGACAGTCAAGGTAATCTTTACCATTGGGAAGTGCCTTCAGGAGTCTCTCAAAGGCCCCCAGGTCAAACTCAGTTCAGTTGTTTCATGTCATTGTGGAGGAAAATTCTTCCCATAGCAATTAAAGAACCTAATGCCAATTGCAAAAACCCATACTGCTCTGGGTGATAGAAGACCTTTAGAAAATAAAACAAAAATTTCAAGAGAAATCATTAATCAAACCTGATAAAGATTAGATTAGAAACCTCCCCAAAGTTAGGGTTGGGGCGGGGTTTTGATTTTTACTCTCCAGAAAATGAAAAACAAACATACTAAGAAATTTAAGGACTTTTGGATAAATAAGCATCCAAAGAAAAAATGAATAATACTGGGAAAATTATTAAAAACAGGAATAATCTGACCTAATGCAATCGCTGAAGTCTCTAAAAAAGAGATTGTGATTCAACAATAATGATTCCACAAGGACTATGATTACACAACTAGGAGAAATATACCAGCTAAAGATTGGATTTGGAATACAAACTACTCAAGACAATTTTGAGGTGACTATCTGAGATGATCCAGCCTCACAGACTACTCTAGCCAGGACTTGAGACAAACCCTGCACTTTCCCATTAAGCAGAGACTGTACAAAAAAGTATACAGCTACCCATCATAGGACTTGAAAATTAACCTAAATTTTTTTTTCAGGATCCCCTAAAGATGGCACCATCCCCAGACAATAGGAGGTAACTTTAAGAGCACGACATCCACATTCCCAAGAAGTAACTTGGGTGATATTTGGCTTTCACTTGGTTATGGATATTTGTCATTGTTTAGGGAAGATAAAGTTGTTATTGGTAATGGTCAGGAAAATAAAGCTTAACAAAGGAGTTTAGATATAGAGCTCTTCTTTTGAAGAGAAAAAATGGGGATATAGCTATGATAGGATATAAGGGTAGATTATGGAGTCTGCCCTGAAAAGAAAAAGGGGGATATAAAAATAGGATAAAAAGGTAGATTAATAAATCTACTTTTAAAACAAAACAGCAAATACTAGTTCTAAATATTTTACATTGATATGGATTTTTGTATGTTGATCCAAATTTTTAAAGTCATTTTTATAAGAACATACTTACATACATTATCTAGTCTTGTTCAAGGTATTATACATATACAGCTCATTTAACAACGTAACGTCCATTTCTAGTCCTTGAAAGTTACTGTTACCAACTATTTAGGACTATAAGGAAATTCATATTAGTAGGTATGATTAAAAAATTAGATAGGTATGATTAAAAATTTAGATAGACAAGTCATCTTCAAATATTTCAGAGATCTTTAGAACATGGCATTTAAAATGCTTTAATAACATAGGTTCTTTTTCTTTAATGAGAATAAGATGGGTCTGCTCATGGAAGCACTGATTTACTTCAGAGAAGATAATGGACATCTAAGAAACTACATATGGAGTTTACCTTCTTTGTGGCAATAATAATCCACAAAAAAGTGCCCTTGCCTCAACTGCTGAAAAGATGCTATCCAAATTGGACAATCAGGACACAGAGAAGGACTGTCAACTTTTGCCAAGACAAGGTAAGACAGTCATTAAGACTATCCTGATTCACAGGAAAGTCTGTCAGATCTTCTAGGCCTGTAGACCAAAGATGGATGTCCCAACATTGCAAAGGAACTTTGGGTGACTTTCCAGGCAGCCAGCCGTTGCTACACTTTTGGCTTACTCAGGTAATTTATTTATTTTTCTATGGGTTTGAAGATTTATAGTTATAGTTTTCCTTGTTACCAGATTTAGAAAAGAAATTCACTAAAAGGTGTAAAGTGTTTAAAGTTGAGTGACAAACTAGAATAGAAAGCAAATTAGGTACAACCTTTTGGAGTCACCAACGCAGGATAGATCATGGGTTTTTATTTTCTCTGAATTTTTCAAATGATCATGGACTAGACATTGTTGCTGTATTTATTGCCTGTATATAATGTATATGGTTATTGTATTATTGTATATAGTTTTTACTATATAGGTTAGAACCTTATTTTTATTTTACATAAAAAGGGAAATGTGGTATTATGATATTTTGTTTGTACTATCATAATGCTTGCCTGCAGATCAGAGCTTTAGCTACTAGTTAGCTATAGAAGTGAGGTAATGGTGGCAACATACCTTTAATCCTAGTCCTTTGGAGTCATATGCCTTTAATCCCAACACTAGGGAGGTAGAGACAGGAAGGGGTATGTCTGGGCAGAGAGAGAAATGTAATGCAGAAGAAGACAGAAGCTCAAGGCATTTCATCTGAGGACTTGTAGAGATAGGATACCCACTCAATCTGAGGATTTCATAGAGGTAAGAACTAATGACTGGCTGCTCTGCTTCTCTGACATTTCAGCTTTTTCTCCTTAATATCTAACTCTGGGTTTTTATTATTAAGACCATTTAGAATTTGTGCCACAACTTACAGGATATTTTACTCCTTACTTATCTATTCTATATGCAACAATTTTCTCTGGTGGTTCACAAGAGAAAAATATATGTCTTGAGTCAACGTCAGATGGAAATGAAAATAGAATTTGTGTACACCATAAATATGGTCTTTGTATACATCTCTTATCCAACTGGAATATGTAAAACACTGTTGATATATGTCAGCTTAGATTATAAAGCATTTCTTAGAAAAAACTTCCCTATTAAAAAAAAAAAACAGGGCCAGCTCTTGCTAGACTACAGGAATCTATACCCTTAAACCTTTGAAACTTTCAACTACCAATAACTGCCCACCTGAAGTATCTGTAAGGCTGTTCAAATAAACTATAGGATCATACTTTTGGGGACTGATGCACAGAAAATGCCTTATAATAAAAACTGGGAGAGTATATACAGGAAACAATTCCCACTAAGAGCTAAGAGACAAAGAACAGTGTGGTAAAAGAAGAGAACAGAAATTTGTAAACCTAACACAAGGAAAGAAAATGAGTTTACATTCTGGATAAAATACATAAGTAACAGTGTTTAAGATAATTTCAAGATAAATCCTTAGGTATTAAAAGTATTCCTTTTTATTAGATATCTCTTACTTTAAGAAAGTAATGAGTTCAAAGAGGAATCAGGGTTCCCTGCCCTGTGGGAAGTCCAAGGACCACCCACCTCCATCCAGGCCTAGTAAGGTGAGCATCCAAACTGCCTAGGCTCCCACAAAGCCAGTACGTGCAGTAGGATCAAAACCCATTGCCATTGTTCTTGAGTACTCAGTAGTCCTCATAGTCCGCTATGATCAGCGAGTCTGGTTTTATCCCATGTTTTTTCAGACCCGGGCCAGCTGGCCTTGGTGGGTTCCGATAGAACATCTCCATTGTCTCAGTGTGTGGGTGCAGCCCTCGCGGTCCTGAGTTCCTTGCTCTTGCTGTCTCTCCATCTGCTCCTGATTTGGACCTTGAGATTTCAGTACGTTGCTCCAATGTGGGTCTCTGTCTCTGTCCCATTGCTCTTTGGGCTGATGACGGAGGGGGACTTGATCGGGGGAGGGGGAGGGAAATGGGAGACGGTGGCAGGGAGAAGGCAGAAATCTTTAATAAATAAATAAATTTAAAAAAAGAAAAAAGAAAGTAATAAGTTATAGGTTACATGTTTGTAGACCAAAGACAAAGAATTGTATAAAGCAAATTTGCATTAAATCAGAATTCCCCTTGTATATTTTATAGATATAAGTACTACAGAGCTATTACATACACAAAAGTCTAAATTTTAATTGGGAATTGAATAATCTGATGTCATACCATTTAATATGTAGATACCATTGATAGACTCAAACTCATAAACTGTTCTTAATGTTTTCAACATCTTCTTTGTAAAATCACTTCCTCAGAGCTTTATAATTCTGTTAAGTTTATATCCTTGCACATATACTAGACTGACATAGATTTTGGGTAGAGACAGTCCCAGAATAAATTTTATAACTCTGTAAAGGATAGCTACTTCATTGATAGGAATGGAACCCAGAACAGTCCAATCAAAACTTACTTTCTGAACCTTAGAAAAGGTTTTAGGAAGCTCACTATCATTTTATTTGGGATTAGGGCCGGTAGAAATTACATGGGTTTGAAGCTATTCACTACTTTCTTCTTCATGGATAGAGAAAGCCTCTGGGAAACAGGAAAGGTAGATCAAAAGGATGTGTCACCAAGAGTTGAAAAGCAAAGCATTCTTAAGGTTCTTATTGGAACTGGATAAGACCATATATAAAAAACATTTTCCTTTACTTCCCTCCTCTTGCTCTGCCTGTTAGTTTCTTTAGTTCTTTAGCTAGCTTATGTTAAGTTTCTGCCTTTTAGAATTGAGAACTGTAGGGATAAGTCCCGCCCCTAAGGGGGCATATTTGCCTCGGGCTAATGTTTGCCTATAAATTTGGCGAGCATGCTCCCAGGGGCTGCTTATGCTTTCCTGGTCTCCACGGGAACAGTGGTTCTGTAAGTCTATTTCTCCATTAAAGCTGTATATATATATTTTTACAATCTGCCTGCATTCATTTACGCTGTTACAAAGAACATTCTGACTGACATATTATTTTTTCCTAATTGCCATTTAGGATTTCTTTATTACCCCATCCTGAGGTGGAGTTAATAATAGAGGAGTAATTACAAAGTAGAGAAATACAAATGTACACTGAAAAGATGCAAATGTAGGAGACAAAAAAAAGAACTGAATTTGAGTGAGTGAGACTAGTACTTGCCAATTATTTTCAAGTGGTATTCATGACCCTTAGTCATGTTTTTATAATCATAATGATATGCATTTCAGTAGGCTTTTATACAGGCAACACAATACCCATAAAAATTTTAAGACTTCAAGAAATCAAATGCAAAGTTCTTTAAGCTCTTCTCACCTTACTTCTGAAGTTTTGGTGAGTTCTGTTGAGTTACTGCTTTTCCTTAAATAGTCCATCAACGTGTATTATGAGCACACTTAGCTATACCCAATCAGATTGCTCGCTGAGAAGAGAAAGAGAAACTTTGTTGCTTTGCATTTGTAAATTAGTCCATGTACTTTGAATGTATTTATCTGAATGAGGAGCCATTTACCTACATAATAGTAAAATGTGTGTGTACTATGATGACGAGAAAGAAAAATTAAGGTGCCCAAAGTCAATGCCTTTGAACTGTAGTGAATTGAATGTATGGTGAATAGAAAGATGATAGCATTTCTAATGTTTGTATCAATGTATTTATTGATGGTTTTAAAAGTCATATAGTTAGTATTAATTTTGACTGGAATATCCTTAGTGAGCAAAAGGACTGAGGAGTGAGTTGAAGCTTCATAGTCTTTATAGAGTGGATGTGTACTTCTGTAGAGACTCAAAGACCTGTATGAGGCAGACGAAGTGTCTGCACATCAATGTTTATGTATAGTGACATAATTCATTGCCACTTTTTAAAACTTCTTTATTTAGAAAACTCACTGCCTGTACTTGGTTGACAGAGACTGCAAATGCATGAGAACATTGTAAATGAGAGTATAAAAGAATGTAAATGAGTTGTCTTATATGTCACAACCAGCGAAAAACTGGAAATAAATTTCAGGAGTTCTTATTTCCAAATCCGATTTTCTTTCAGGTTTCAGACCCAGTGAAAATTTAATAGTTGAGAAAACATAATTTTATCCTTTCACTATATAGGGAGGATGCCTCAAAAGACAGTCAGAAAGCAGTCAAAAAGATAGAAGGAAATAGAATGAGAGTATTTACCCTTTAAAGTTCACAATTGTCTAGGAAATAAGGAGGAAAGCTGATATTCTAAAGAAAGATAAATCAGAACTCATTACTGAATGATTACTGCTTATCATCTCAAAGTTCCATTTTAATTCCACTTGCTTCACTTAGCTTGTGACTGTTATATATCTCAGCTTAGATGTGCAAAGCAACATAATCACTCACTGTGAGGTGCTGTGCATTTTAGGCAACTGGAGAAAGTGATTAAAGGATTTATAAAAATGAATATGAAGAGATAATATTTTGCCAGTAAATGAATTAGTCTTCAGGCTTACATGGCATAGAAACACCAATGTAGCCATTAGCCATTACAGAGCATCTCAAGTGAGTTTTAGCAAGTGCAGATTGTCACTTATGGAAGTTGAGATCCAATGTGTTAAGGATTCTCTTCTTCAGTATGGAATGTGGAATAAACATTTAGAATGGTACTTCTTTATCCATCGTTATTCATTTTAGATTTCATGGTCCAGCAATGTCTATTTAATCAACTCCTTAAATATATTGATAAGGCCACTAAGATGTCTTGAATTGTCTAAATATTTCTATTTTTGTTCCCATATCACTCTGTTTTTAATTATTTTTATATGTATAATATCTTAAGTATATGCATGTCATGTCAACAGTCTTTTGAGTGTAAATATTGTTACAGTAACTAAATTATGTAGCATTAAAGGCAAAATAAACAGTGAACAGAAGTGTTGAGTTGCCTTCCTTTTTCAGTTGGTGATAACTGAACAAGTGTCTATATCCAGTCTTTCCCTGAGAGCTGAATATGTTCTACAACATTCATTATCCTGAGGTAGGTATGGTATAAAAACATAGTAATAGTCGACCACAACACAACTACCCCTCTAATGCCAAATATTTTAGAGAATAATGTGCTAATTTGTTAGGTACCATGGGTATGGGAGGAAAGACAACGAAAATAAAGAGAAGAAAAGTACACAGAACTTGCTATATTAATTGTTACAAATTAGAGAAGGTAAACAAAAATAGAGGGAGAACTATAGGGGCAAAAATAGATGAGGGGAAATGAAGGTGTTTTTTCTAAAGGTAGTCTACAGAGAGAGGTAAATACTTGTTATCAGATAAGGTAGAACAGTTCTAGCAATCAAGAGGTTCAGCCACAGAGATCCTGCAAAGCTGACCAATGATACATAGGCTATTAAGTCACTAAGGAGGAAGAAATCTTGAAGCCCTACCCTTTCTTGAGGACCTACAGACAACACTTAAGGGTTACTAGGCAAAAAGGAGATATTTTCTTCAGTGTTGTAGCAATTGGCAAGCTGTTAGTATCTTGTATCCTTCCAAATATGTTTCTGTAAACAACCCTAGTGAAACTGATTAGGCTACCAAAACAAATAATTGATGGTAGAAGAGGGATTAGTTAGTTGGATAGAGAAAGGGAACCAGCTGAAGTGTACAGTGATGGGAAGGAGAGGTGGGAGGTAAATATGATCAAAATATATTATATCCATGTATAAAATATCACAAACCTATTGTGTATAACTAATGTATATTAATAAAGAACAAAAATGTGTTATGATATACTGGTTTACCAAAAGTTTTAAAATTAATATTAGACTGTTTGATAATAAGACAATTATTGGGTAAGCTAATAATTATATTTCTAAAATGTCTCCTTGAAAATGAGAAAATTATATATTATTGTCTCATAGTGTATAGCTATATTATATATAGTTTAGTACACAATTAAAATATATTAACTATTGACACTATGTTAGTTTTTATTACTTAAAATTTACAGTATAACTCCTCACTTTGAATTATACAAAGTACATGAAATTGGATCACTGATTAAATTAAAATGGAAAAAAATTGACTAGGTAATAGAATGATTTTATACTCTGTTACAATCCATGATACTTAGTCATTCTGACCTCAAATTAACATTTATGACAGGTTTCTATTGCTATAACCATGAGCAAATCAGCTTGAGGAGGGAAGGGTTTATTTCTTATGCATTTCCATATCACTCTCCATCATTGAAGGAAGCCAGTGAAGCAAATCAAGGTAGGAACTGGGAGACAAGTTCTGATACAGAGGCCATGAAGGAATGCTGCTTACTGGCCAGTTCTCCACAGCTCACTCAGCCTTCATTCTTTTTTTATTAAAAATCTATATATTTATTATGTATACAGCATTCTCAGTATTCTGCCTGCATGTATGCCTGCAGGCCAGAAGAGGGCACCACATCTCATTATAGATGTTCATGAGCCACTATGTGGTTGCTGGGAATTGAACTCAGTACCTTTGGAAGAGCAGGTAGTGGTCTTAACTGCTGAGCCATCTCTCCAGCCCCATCATCCTGCATTATTATAACAACCAAAATAACTAATACAGAACTGATACTACCCACAGTGAACTGTGTCTTCCCACATCAATCACCAATTTAAAAAGAGCACCACAGGCATACCCACAAGCTGATCTGGCCAGGGTATTTTGTTATTTGAGGTTCTCTCTTCTCAGAGGACTCTAATGTAGGTCAAGTTGACATAATATGGGTCAGCATACCATTCATAGTATCTCTATCTCTCTATCTAGCTATATGTGTGTATACATGTATATATGTATGTAATTCCTATGAATAGGAAAAAAAGTGAAAAAAGGATATCTGAGAAACCATATAATTTATAAGCAAGTATTTCAACATTGCTTTAGTTTAGATATAGCTTATGCATGTTTTCTGAGTAGTTTGGGGTTTTAGAGGTCTGATACGCAGTGTGATGACATAAAAGATGGAATTTTACAATGATCTTTGGGTCCATGGCATATTGTCTTAGGAAGGAATTAGCATAATTCCTGTGGGACCCTTGTGTAGTAATAAGAGTGGCAGGGCAGCGTCCCCGGCACCCCGTCCACCTGGCTAGCTTATGCCCCGAAATAAGAACACACAAATTGTATTCTTTTAAACACTGCTTGGCCCATTTCTTTCTAGCCTCTTCTAGGCTAATTCTCACATATTAATTTAGCCCATTTCTAATCATCTGTGTAGCACCCCAAGGTGCGCTTACCGGGAAGATTCTAGCCTAAGTCC
>NC_022026.1:35338397-35346418 GCF_000317375.1 Microtus ochrogaster
CCCTGAGTTCTTGAAAGTCAGATGTTGTAAAAATGACAAACTTGGCCCTTCTTTCTCTCTGGATTCCACGTAACACATACTCTCACCATGATGAAATCTGAGATTTAAGCCTTCACCCTCACCAGACTCCAAATACATGAAACTGGTCAATCTTGAGCTTTTTACTGAGATAGCAGTAACCTAAGTAAAACCTCTTAAAAATTCAGCCTCGGGTATTATTTTATAAAAAGGATTATAATTAAATTTATCACTTGCTTTTATTCTTTGACAGTTTCACATATGTATATGTGAATTTTAGTTGTTTTCACCCTCCAAATGCCATATGTGTGTATGTGAATTTGATTAGGGTTTCTCGCATGAGCATGGGCCACTGACTTTTTACTTGCTACATCACTAAAACAATAATACCACATTCTCCTGCAAACACCAATTAACATTAACTGCTTTGGGGAGGACTAGGGTCTCATGAACTCCTTACCCATCTCTGATGAAATGCTAACTGGCAGAATCTTGTGTAGTCCATCTATGGGTAACTACAGTTGTTTCCTTATAATAAAGACAAAGAAAATACAAACATGACACGGAAACTACAATATTTTCCTCTCTAAAGCAATCTTTAATAATTATTTTATTTTGGCATGTATGTATAGTGAATGTTTGTGTGGGAGGATTTTGGGGTGGAGAGTGTAGGCCATAGGTTAAAGTCAGGTGTTTTGATCAGTCAGTATTCACTGACCCTGAACCTCATGGATTTGGTTAGAATAGCTGGCCAGTGGCCTCTAGGCGTTATCCTGTCTTTTTCTTCCTAGCACTGCTATTACAGACATGTGTCATTATATAAAGCCTTTTCTTGATTCTGAAGATCAAGACTTAAATACTTTATTCACTAACCCCATTTCCTAGGCTCTCCAATAATGTTTGACACTATACAATAGGTCAAAAGAAAAAAAATTATTGTATTTCAAAGTAAGAAAAAAAATTGAAAAATCTTATTTTAAGACATAATAAGTGGTAAAATTAAATCACAAATTTAAACAGAGAAGAAAATAGTTTAATCATAACTGTGTGAAGATTTCTAAATGAATTTTATTATTTAAATATTACTGTTATTTTTCTCATGCTGGTTGGGAAATAAGCTCAACTCTTCTACAAGAGCACCAGGTTATCTTAACAACAGAACCACATCTTCAGGTCCTGGTTTTGATGATTTCCCAAATGACACTAACTGATATTAACTGAATCTCTTTTTATGATATTTGATTTTCAAAGTACACTTTAAAGACTGGCAATATTGCTCAGTAGCTAAAGTTACCTGCTTCTAAGCCTGACAACCTGAGTACCCACATGGTGCAAAGAGAGAACTGATTCCCTTAATTTGTCTTCTAACCTCCACACATGCACCGTAACATTCATGTTTACAAACATATACATACCCCACACACTAATGCATAAATACATATAACAAAACATACTTTGAAAGCTAAACATTACCATTTTCAGTTTACTGAAGAGGAATAAAAGGTGATATGTCTGTCCAACAGACATTCAGGAACAAGTAAATGAAACAGATAGGATTCGAACCCACACATACTTGTCTGTAAATTCTATTTAGTTTATGATAATTTCTTAATTTTTTTGTCTATTGAGCATTTGTAATATCTGTAGGTGCTCATATGCCTAAAGAATTATTTAATAAGTTTGCCTATAAAGAGTGGATTGGTTTGTAAGTTAGATCTTGATTTCACCTGTATCTTTCTCTAACTTGAAGTAACATTTGCAGTTATGACTTTATGAACATTTAAACTGGACCTTCATGAAGCCTGTGAGGACAACATTTGAATTGATAGAATTATTCTCATTAATCAATTAAAAGTCTCAATTTCATCATCGGTAAAACTGAAAAAAAATATTCTACCAACTAGGTGATAGGAAAATTGTTTTTCTGGTTGTGCATTAAAGTACTGTGTGAGCCATGTTACAATGCAATGATACCATTGATATTTGATTATTAATGCAATTCAATAATAGCAGATTTTTGTGTTGTCAAATAAAAATATCAAAATGTATATGAAAATAAATGTAAATCTAGTCTACTTTGACAAAGGAGTGGTGTTTGGTCTTATGTCTGACTGCTACAAAAATTGTAATAAACCAAATAAGTTACAATTAAAATAAATTCATTGCCAGGCATGGTGATCAATACCTAGAATTTCAAAATGAGACATTATTTTAAAATCAATAAATACAAAATAAACTTTGCTTCATGGCTTTGTAAACTGAGAATCTAAGCCCAAAATTCAGGCATTTAGTCTCTCATTCATTATCTGGCTCATAGAAACTGTTACTTTGTTGTCCCATGGTAGAATGAGTTTATCTGGAGTATCTTTGATTTGAAAACTACTTCCATTCATGAGCTGATTTCAAAAATAGTGCAGAAATTATTCTCAGATATGAGTATATTCTATATTTATGTCATTATTTATATCATAAAAAAATTATGTGCTGGTTACAGTTTGATACCTTGACCAAAGTAGGATCACCTGAGAATAGGGAACCTCAACTGAGAAAATTTCTGTAACAAATATAAGGGACATTTTCATGTATAATGATTGATGTAGGAGAGCCCAGCTCACTGGGGGCAATACCACCTACTACTGCTGACCGTGTAGTCCTTGGAAGTTTAAGGAAAATAGATGAATGTGAGCATGGGGAACTGGCTGCTAAGTAGCATTCCTCCATGGTCTCTACTTCATTTCCTGCCTCCAGAGTTCCTGACATAAGGTACTGCCCTGATTTGTCTTAATCTCAATTATCTATTAGGAATATATAAGTCAAATAAACCCTTTCCTCCCCACATTGCTTTTATTCATGGTCTTTCTTACTATGGTATAAAGAAACTAAAAAATATGTAGTTAGGATTAGCAAACTCCAGAAGTACAATAATGTTACAACATCTTTCATTTTCTCTATGTAGATTTTTCAATTTAGCAATTGTCAAATTATTTTCATGTAGAAACTATATGAAGAAAGCAAACAAATTCAAACTGACTGAAACCTGTTTTTTAGTGCAGTTTAATATAGGTGCCAATAACATAGGCTGACCCTTTATATTTAAGCAAATAAAAGATTACTTATTCCATCATGATTTATTATTATTGAGTTTCTGCTCAAGAAAAACAACTTAGAGACGTTGTTTACATATAATATTACCACTATTTAATATTTATTATTGTTTAATGATAGACATAGGTTTCTCAGAACTACCTTATTTGTTTCTCATGTCCACCTTAAAAACAACCTGAAAACGCGGAGAGTCATATTTCTGATGACGTTCAATGAAATTACTAAATTTAGTGAGATTCTGGTTTTCTAAAAGATTTTTGGTTTTAGGAGACAAAGAGTACCTGACTGTATTTAAAAACAAGAATCAGCTCTCTGATGTTGAGAAAATGTATCTTTCTAGCAAAGATACCCACTGGCTGATAGATAATGAATGAAAGTCAATCTGTAAAACAAATGAAAGATGAAACCAAGCTAGCTTAGATATTGGGGTATCTGATAGTAAAGACTTCAAGTTAAATGTAATCAGAAAAAATTAATAAAGACACTACATATTAATAAAGGAAATGATTTATCAAAAAACATAAGAGTTATAAATCTGTATGTACTATATCTTTGATACAGATAGGTAAATAAGAAATCAAGTTACCTTTACTTGCAGACATGTTCTTAAATGACATTATTGACTTAAACCAGGAAGCAATTAAATCTGATAAACGCTTTTAGCAAAATATCAGAATACAAAAATCAGTATTGTTTTTATATATCAATAATTAAGATAAAATTTTCATTCACAATAGCTTCAAAAATAATAAAATATCTAAAAATAAATGTAACCAATTATTTGATAAGTCTACTGATAGAGTGAAAAATTTGAAGATACTTGAAAAGGAAAGTCAATAATTCTTAAAAAGATGAAAAGGCTTACAATGCTCATGAATTACCAGGATATTGAAAAAAATGGCTAATTTGGACCTTGAGATTTCTGTCTGGTGCTCCAATGTGGGTCTCTGTCTCTGTCTCCTTTCATCGCCTGATGAAGGTTAATATTCAGGAAGATGCCTATATGTTTTTCTTTGGGTTCTCCTTCCTATTTAGCTTCTCTAGGACCACAAATTATAGGCTCAATGTCCTTTATTTATGGCTAGAAATCAAATATGAGTGAGTACATCCCAAGTTCCTCTTTTTGGGTCTAGCTTACCTCACTCAGGATAGTGTTTTCTATTTCCAACCATTTGCATGCAAAGTTCAAGAAGTCCTTGTTTTTTTACTGCTGAGTAGTACTCTAATATGTATATATTCCATACTTTCTTCATCCATTCTTCCATTGAGGGGCATCTAGGTTGTTTCCAGGTTCTGGCACTGGACAGAAATCTCAAGGTCCAAATCAGGAGCAGAAAGAAAGAGAGCACGAGCAAGGAACTCAGGACCGCGAGAGGTGCACCCACACACTGATACAATGGGGATGTTCTATTGGGAACTCACCAAGGCCAGCTGGCCTGGGTCTGAAAAAGCCTGGGATAAAACCAGACTCACTGAACACAGAGGACAATGAGGACTACTGAGAACTCAAGAACAATGGCAATGGGTTTTTGATCCTACTGCACGTACTGGCTTTGTGGGAGCCTAGGCAGTTTGGATGCTCACCTTACTAGGCCTGGATGGAGGTGGGTGGTCCTTGGACTTCCCACAGGCCAGGGAACCCTGATTGCTCTTTGGGCTGAAGACGGAAGGGGACTTGATAAGGGGAGGGGGAGGGAAATGGGAGGCGGTGGCAGGGAAGAGACAGAAATCTTTAATAAATAAATTTAAAAAAATCAAAAAAAGAAAAAAAATGGCTAAATTATCAAACATCATATAGCTATTCAAAGAAATCAAAATTCCAATGACATTTTTCAGAGAACCACAAAAATGCTATTTGAATTCATATGGAAACCAAAAAGATGAAGGATTTTAGGATTGCCAAGGAAATTCTAAGCAATAAGAGTAATGTTTGAAGTATCAAATACCTAGTCTCAAACTACGCTACAGTGCTGACAAATAGCAACAGCTTTCCAAATAAGTAGGATGTCTGTTTTTACTGAAAAATAATCAAACATGTATATGAATGGCATAGAATAGAATACCCATAAAGAAACTTAAACAGCCCACTACCTTTTGACAAAAATATAAAAGATGTACATTGGTTAAAGGCCTCTTTAATAAATAGTGCTTGAGATCTGCATATCCACATGCATAAGAGAAACTCAATACATATTTTTCAAGCTCTGAAACTAAAGTTCACAAATTTCAAAATAGATCATAGGTCTTGTTTTAGTTTTATTTCTGGTTATTGTAATAAAATAGCCTAAGAAAAGCACCTTAGTGTAGAAAGAGTTCATTTCTACTGATAATTTCTAGATAAAGTCCATAATTGTAGAAAATTTAAGGCAACAAGAAGTAGCCAAGGATGGAGAGAATGGACTCATGCATACTTGAGCTCAGGTTGTCTTCTGAAATTTAGGACTCATACAGTCTTCATATATCAATTAACATAATCAAAGACAATCACCTACAGACATGCCCACAAGCCAATCCTGATCTATAAAACCCTCACCTACAACCTCTTCTCACGTGGACCTAGGTTGTATCAAGTTGGCAATTCAAACTAGCTATCACAGGCCTTAACGTAAGACTGAAATGCCTGAAAAATTTAAAGGAAAGCATATGTAACGAATTCCATCATAGTTTCAACAAGAAATATCTACCATAGGTTCCTGCATTTGAATTCTGGGGCTCTAGTTGGTGTTTGGGAAGTCGTGGAACTTCTTAGGGATGCAATCTTGCTAGAAGAAGTATGTCAGACACTTTGAGAATTTGTTACCTCACCTCAAATTCCATTCACTCTCGATGCCTTGTGATTTACATTAAAGATGTGACCATTTCATAACTTTCAGCTCCTTGGCTCCCTTCTTTGGAACTGCAAGACAAAATAAAATCTTCTAGAAGTTGTCTTGCTCATGATATTTTATGACAACAACAAAAAGTAACTAATACACACTCCAAATTGTAGCCATAGGAGAAGACTTTCTGGAAAAGACTTTTGTATTTACAGGAAATAATTCTAAGACATGGTAATATGTAGTCAGAGGCTGCTCATTAGTTTTCAGCTGCCCAGACCAAAATAATCCTTCAGAAACTATATTATTTGCAATACTGTTTGGACAATAGCTTAAGCATATTTCTAACTGGTTCTTCATAAATAAACCCATTTCTGTTATTTTATATTTTACCACGAGGTTCATGGCCTACCATCAAGGTCGAAGCTCGAGTCTTTCTCCTCTGGCAGCTATATGTTGCCTCATTGATTCCTCCTACTTTCTCCTCTATCTCTGTTTGTAATTTCCACATTACTCTATTCTGCCCTGTGATAGGCCCAAGGAAGCTTTTTTATTAACCAGTAAAAGCAACACATATATAGAAGGACTTTCCACATCAGCATTGGAAACCCATTAATTTTTAAAGCTTCTTCATAGTTAAGGAAACAATTATGAGATAAAGAATCTATCTACAGAATAGGGGGACACCTGTCAAATATATGTGTGTGTGTGTGTGTGTGTATATACATACATATATATATATATATATATATATATATATATATATAATGACATTAATACATATAATCAATAAGGAATTAAACAAAATCCCAAACTCTAAACAACCATATCAATACATGAGCTAAAGAACTGAATCGATAGCTCTCAAAAGAAGAAATATGAAGTTTCAATAAATAGTAGGAAAACAATTCAATGTTCTTAGCCACAAGGAAAGTGCATATTAAAGATGCTTGGAGAGTATCACACCAGTCAATATGGCTATCATTAAGAAATAATGACTACAAATGTTGATAAAGATTCAGGAAATTGGAATCACTATATATCACTGGTGGGAATGTAACAATTTAGTAATTACAGAAATTAATACATAGGTTCCCCCAAGAAAACTAAAAGTATAACTACCTGGCTATATCATACCTGGATATATATCAAAAATACTCTAAGCCAGATGAGATACTTGCATATCATGTTTATTATTGAGCCATTCACAATATCTAAGAAATGGAACCAGCCTTGATATTCATCAACAATTGAATAAGAAAGGCAGTATATTAGTATACATAATGCAATTCTTTCCAGTTGTAAAAAATTGAAATCATGACATTTGTAGAGAAATGTATGAAAATAGTTCACTGTGTGTTAAACAAATTCAGACTCAGAAGTCTAAATACCATATGCAGAATTTCGATTTAAATTTATATATGTATATAGATATACACATGTGTTTGTGGATATGTACATATGGACCATGAAAGTAGAAAATGAAAAAAAAAGAGAGGAAGAAGTGGGCTTAAGGTAGTAGTCAGGAGAAACATAATAATGGAATTCATGTGATCTCAAAGTAGAATTTGGGTGGTATTTTGAAAGAAGAAGGGAGTCCATCAAGAAGAGGTCAGGGAAGATTAGGAAGGGAATATGAAGCATATGAATGAGGACACAGTTTAGTTTTGTATCTGTCTGAAAATGATTGATATAATGAAAGCATTTCCTTTGTATACTAACTTTAAAAACTATAAATAAATAAATATATCCTTAGAACATTTGGTGTTTACAAATTGGAAATTGAAAACATATTTAATATGTGTATATTTTATCTTTTGCAACAACATATTTCTTGTCAGATGATATTTTATTGAAATATTTTCAATTGGGCCAGCAACATGGATCAACATGTAAAAGTAGACAACACTAATTCAATCACCAGAATTCATGAATGAGGCGAAGAAATAACTGTCAAAAGTCATCCCCTGACCTCTATCTATATGTGTACTGTGGTACCTGTGTGTCTCCCACTTAATACATAAATTTAAATCAAGGCAAAATAAATATTTCCTGTTATTATTCTTTTTTTTTTTTTTTTTT
>NC_022026.1:35346518-35355898 GCF_000317375.1 Microtus ochrogaster
GAGTGCTGGGATTAAAATCAGCTCAAAATTCCACTGCCACAATATTGGTGCAATCTACAATGTTCTGAGGGATAACAGTGACCACATAGCAGTCTACAAATACACAAAACTTCTTTAATAGTTTCAGAAAGTTATTTGACTAAAGATCGGTGCTACAGTGGTTGGGCAATGCTAGTTATCTTATGAAAACTAGTATTTATGCAGTTTAATGTCTTTTATCCTTCTTTGTTTTAGGGATTCCTGTGGAGCTTAATGGTCAGGATAAAGGCAAAGATTATAACTTCAATATGCGATTCTCTGTTCTGAATGATTAGCTTTCTCTGTAATCCTCAGACTTGTCCAATATATCTGTTGCCTTGTAAATTTCATCACACACCTTTTATTGTAGACTTCAGGGAACCAATGTTGGAGTTAGCCAACTATATAGATATAGTTTTGACTTTGCTTCCAGCTTACCTGCAGCTCATCTTAAACTTACTGGTCTTAAACTTGGGTGGCATGGTGGAGGCATCTTGTGTCAGATAATCCTGGATTCAAGAAGACCAAAAAACTTTGCACTTTAGCCTCCACAGTTACATAAGTATATAAATAATATAACAACTGCATTTGACATGCTGGATGGTGATTTTATTAGAGATATGTCTCTTTTATTTTTTCTTCTCGAGTATGTCCTGATATACTAAGGTTAGATAGCTGCATTAATTATAGGTGTTTAATAATATGAGCAGTGATTAGTATGAGTTAATATGTCAATTTAGCAAATATCAGTATATTGTTCCACATGGACTTTGACTCCCATAATCTTCAGGATTTGACAAGTTCTATATTACCGGGATTGTATTTCCTCTAATGTAGCATATCTAAGATCTAATCGGGAAGTAGCTGGTTACCCACAGAACAGTACTCCACTATCTTACCAATAGTCATACATTGTATAGCAAAGTAGTATTGTAAAACTGTAGATTTACTGCTGTGTTATACTGCTGATGGTGTTTTTCTCCCAACAGTTTACATAGTAATTTCAAGCACTAAATATTCTTCTCAACTGAACTAAGCAATTTAATTGTATTGTGACTTGTAGGCCAAGTATGTTTTGAGAAACCTGGAAAAATAGCACAAAGTTTACATTGTTTGGTTCAAGTGTTAACAACTCATGGGGATGTATCTCGTTCCTGACCCTGGGAATTTGATTCAGGAAGTTATGATTTCTGGTAGTGGCATTATTAACCCACACAGAGTCGTGCCATTTAAATACCTTTATCTTCTTTATTGTTAGCTTATAAATTAATGTTCTTATATCATTTACACTTTACTAATTTATGTTCAGCTCTCACCCATGTTTTACTATTTTATTTACACTTACAAAAGTAATTGATCTTTGTTAGCACCTACAATTAGAATAATAAGGTAGTACTTATTTTAATAATCTTTTTTGTAAACAAATATATTTGAAATTTTTATTATTTCCCATATACTTCAGTCCAAAGGTAGTGATGATCTTATCAGGGAGACATGATTTTCATTGAATTTTCTTCTCTTGACAACTAAAGACTAATAACTTTAGTCTTACACGATTCTGAAGTTCTCTCATCTTTGGAGTGTTGTTATCTGGCACATAAACACATTTCAGCATATATACAAGAGCATACCTGAGATCAAGATTAAGCCTGATCACTGATGACCAATGAAGTCTTAAAAGATATCTGAATCTCATGGTTGCCATGGTGTTGAAGAGCTAACTGAGTGATGTAATAAAGGAAACCATGAACTTCAGTGACAGACTACCTAAGTTTTTACCCCAATTAAACCATTTCTTGCCTGTAAAAACATAGAAAATTATTTAACTTTTTATTGGTCTGCTTTTCTGTTTATTTTGAAACAACTTTTCTCTAAATATCCTAGGCTAGTTTCTAAGTCACAAGCCTCCTTCCTCAGTCTCCTAAGTGCTAGGATTATAAGCGTGTGGCATCACATCCACTAAGTCATTTAATTTCCATAAGCTTGTTTCATTAGATATAAAGTAGGGAGATTAGTAGTGCCTGGCACACAGAATTATAATGACAATTTAAAAGAGATATTATCTATATTCAATAGTCACAGAAGAAAATTTCTCAAATCCCAGTATAAGAGGGATTTAGAAGGCCAAAGTGACTAGACAAGAAAATAGTGTTCCTGTGCCATATTATAGTTAAAAACCAAATATTTAATACAAGGAAAGAATACTGAAAAGCCCAAAGAAAAACATCAAGTGATATATAAAGGTATATCGATTAGACTAACATTAGATTTTCTAAAAGAAGCACTAAAACCCAGGTGAGCATGGAATGGTGTGCTGCAAGTTCTGAAAGGCAGTGTCTGTCAACCTATGTTATTATATATAGCACAAATCTGCTTTCTAGTTAGAAGAGAAAGTGAAAGTTTCTATGATAAACAGAAATTAAAAGGATTCCTAACTACTAAACTAACACTATTAAAGAGGAAGATCAACACATCCACAGGTCACACGACATAACAAAATTGTAGCAGATAAGCAAATGGTATTTAAGAAAGTACTACCACATATTACAAAAATATCAAAATGACAGCAACAACTCTGGATGTTAGTGGCTCTAGTTTTTCAACTAAAAGATGGAAGTAGAGAATTTGACTAAAAATCAGGGCCCATCTATTTGCTGTCTATGAGAAATGAGCTTCAGTGACCAAGACAAACAACGCTTTAGTGGTATAAGATGAGAAAGGCATTTTGAATAGACAGAACTAGAAAGCAAGCAGGTGAAGTTTTACTGATATCTGGAAGAGCAGACTGCAAATGAAAATTGGAGGTATAAAGGAGCTCTCTTCAAACTGATTAAAGGGAAATAATGACATGATTATACAATTCCAAATATATACCCAATTTTATAAGACAAACACTTCTGCATGTAAAGACACATACTGATCTCACCACACTAATAATAGGTGATTACACTATCCCCCATCACCTCAATAAACAGACTATCTAGAGAAAAATCAATAAAATCATTGGAGTTAAGTCAGAATTACAGATCAAATAGACTTAACAGATATTGAGAGGTTATTCTATTCAAATATTGCAGAATGTGTGTTCTTCTGAGCAAACTAAGGAACTGTTTCTAAAACAGATAAAATTTTAGAATATAAAATGAGAAGGAGAGACTTTAAAAGAAGGGGTGAAGCCAATAGGGAGAGGAGTAGGTAGGGAAATCAATCTAAGCTAAGTTTGTATGAAAATACAATAAGAAAGTCTCTGACTTTGAATGTTATGAATTAATTAACTGAAATGTGTAGTTAAAGTCAACAACCAAAAATATTTTAAGAAACATACAAATCCAAGGATATTGAAGATGACACCAATGATTAATAGGTAGGTCACTGAATAAATCAGAAGAGTAATTTCTTAATTTTCAAAGTAAAATGATATTTCAGTAAATTGAAAATCTAAAGTAAACGGATAAACTTCTAGACACATATTACCTACCAAATTTAAACCAAAAGGACCCAAAAAATTTAAATAAATCTATAAGCAGTAAGACTGAAGCAGTAATAAAAATTCTCTCAACTAAAAAAAGCCCAGACACAGATGGAGTCACTGCTGAATTCTCCCCGACCTGTATAGAATAACTCACAGCAATGTTCCTGAGACTACATCGTAAATTAGAAAGGAAAACAATGTTAACAGACATACTTTACTAAGTCAGTATTTTTGTGGGACCCAAAGCAGACAAGAGTAAAATAAACAAAAAAGAAATTATAAGTCAAATGTCTTGATAAACAGAGATGCAAAGCTTCTCAATAAAATACTTTTAACTCAAAAAAAAAACATTGGAAAGAAAAAATCATTTCCATGTGGTTGTGCACATGCGCAATCTGTACAGTTGTGAAGCTAAAGCATGAGGATTACTGCTGAATCATGGCCACTCTGAGATGAATCTGAGCTACAAGGTGAGACCTTTGTTCAAAAGTCAAAACAAACAGAAACAATCCAGATAACTAATGCAAAACAAACAGCAAAAGTAAACAAGACAAAAATTCATTCACTGTGATTAGGTTTGCTTCACCTGAGGAGTAGAAAGATTATTTGGCTTATACAAACTAATTAATACAGTGTGTCATAAATGTAGACAAAGGTAGAGAAATCAAATGCAATCAGCTCATATAATACAAAAAAGACTCTGTTCAGAGCAATAGCCCTTCATGAGAAATACCTTGAAAACATTAGTAGTAGAAGGAATGTACCTCTATGCAATAAAGGATAGATATGACAAATCAATAGACAACATTATGCTAAATAGGGAAAATCTCAAAGCATTTATACCTAAATCAGGAATGAGACAAGTGTGTCAACTCTCTTAACTCTTATTCAATATAATGTATGAAGTCTTAACTTGGTTCACTAAGAAGACAGAGAAAAAAGAAGACACATAGAAAGAGAAGAAGTCAAATTATCTCCATTTGCAGATGACATGATTCTATAAATAAAAGATTCTTAATTTTCCATGTGAGCACTCTTAGAACAGATAAAATGTTTCCAGAAAAGTATCAGCACACAAAAATAACACAAAATGCAGTAGCCTTCATATATATATATGATGTATGTATATATAATATATATATATATCAGTAATGAGCTTGCAGAGAAAGATTAAGAAAACAGTATCATTCATAACAGCTTCAAATTATACCTGGGAATAAACTTTTCTAGGAGGGAAAAGGCCTTTACAATGACTATATTTTTTAAATAGTGAAGGTATTTATTTGTTTTTTCTTTAGGTTATGTCTATTAGACAGAGTGATGGGGTTTACTGTGACATATTCTTATAAGCATGCAACATGTATTGATTATATTGACCCCCGTCAGTATCATTTCCACCTACTTTTGTCATCCTTTTCTTCTTTAATAATTTCTCTTCTAAGTTTATATCATTTTTCATTTTTTTTACCTCCTGCATGTGAAATAACCACCCTCTGATCCAACCAAACAACAATAAAAACAAACTGAAGAACAGAGTAAAAGATGCAAAGAGCTCCCATGACATGGTGTTGGACTGAATATAGTAAAAATGACTATACTACCAAAAGCAATCTGCAAATTCAGTTCAATACCCTCCAAAATCCTAATGCCATTCTTTACAGAAATAGAAGAGGAAGATCTTCTAGTTCTTAAATTCCACCAAATCATGAAGTATTTAGGCTAGCCAATGTAATCCTTAGTAAAAGGAACCCCACTACTCAACGGATTGACATTTCTGATTTCAAGTTATATAGCAGAGCCATATGAATAAGACTATTTGACACTGGAACAAAAACAGAGATGTGTACTCCTGGAATAATAGAGATCTCAGAAAATAAACCCACATAGTGACAATACCAAGCTTTTGTTGAGAACAAATCAAATTTATATTGTGGAAAGATGACTCAGCAGTTAAGAACTTCTGCTGCTCTCTCAGATAACTGAATTTGTACCCAGGAACCATGTGGTGACTCCTGACTATCTGGAACTTACTCTAGTTCCATTGGATCTGCTGCCTTTCCCTGGCCTCTACAGGTACTCAGCATTCACATGGTACATATACATATGTGCAGGCCAAACACTCTCACAAACAAAAATAAACCTTTGAAAAATACCCATTGTCTTTGTAAAAGGAGTTTTTTCTAACAAAAGATTCAGAAAAACTGGACATAAATGTGCAAAACATTGAGGATATAGCTCACCTTTTATTCTGTACCCCTCCCCAATCAAATATAAGTCCTGAGATTGTTAGCAGAAAGAATAGGCAAAATATTTCAAGATGTAATTATAGGAAAGGACTTCTGAAGAATGGTTCCAGTCATTCAAAAAATCAAAGTAAGAAGTGACCAATAGGGTTTCATGTAATTAACATGTTTCCAAGTGGCAAAATGTAGAAGAGAACAATTCAGTGAAAAGACATTTTACAGAACAGGAGAAAATCTTTGCCAGCTATACAACTGACAGTATCAATATCTACAATACACAGAGAACTAAAAAACTCAAATGCTAAATAGCCAAACAATATAATTGACAAATCATCTAATAATATTTATAGAGAATTTTCAAAAGATAAAATGCACATGGTCAATAAACAAGTTGAAAATTGTTCAACATACAGAGCTAACAGGGAAGTTTAAAGTAAAACTCTGTTGAAATCTTAGCTCATGACAATCATAACAGCTTTCACCAAGAAAATAAATAACAACAAATTTTATATATTGAGTTGCTCCAGAGACTTCTACACCTTCTTGTGTTTCATTTTCCTTGCTATGAGTTCAAGTCCAAGAAGACCTTTATATTCTGCAACACCTAACATTCCATTGATACCATCTAGTGTTGGTTTGTCATTCACATAGCAATTGTTTTCTCTGAAAAACATTTGATTAGATTTGAAAGTGTCTCTACATCACTTTTTCGTGCATAAAATTTATTTAAAATGACTATTTTAACATTCTTGTCACTAATACTTGTTGACAGAGATTTCTGTCCTGCCTTATCCCACAGCCATTCAGCCCCAAAAAACACACAGAGGCCTACATTAATTAAAAAACTGGAAGGCTTAGTAGCTCAGGTTTTTTTTATTAACTAATTCTTTTTTTTTTTTTTTTTTTTAGTTTTTTCGAGACAGGGTTCCTCTGTGGTTTTGGAGCCTGTCCTGGAACTCCCTTTGTAGACCAGGCTGGTCTCGAACTCACAGAGATCCGCCTGCCTCTGCCTCCCGAGTGCTGGGATTACAGGCGTGCGCCACCACCGCCCGGCTATTAACTAATTCTTACATTATAGATTAGCCCATAATTCTTGTCTGTGTTAGCTACACGGTTTGGTACATTTATCAGTGAGGCATTTTCATCCTGCTTTCTCTGCAACAGGGTGACAACTACAGAATTCTTTCCAGAGTTCCCCTGTTCTGGTTGCTCAGTCTCTACTTCCTTCCTGGTTTCCCCACCTATAGTTCCTGCCTGGATACTGGCCAATCATTGTTTTATCAATATACAAGTGAAAAATCTTTACAAAGTACAAGGCCATTGTCTCACAACAAATACTAGTGTTGACGTCAATTTTGAGTTTCAGTTTATTACCTGTTCTCCTCATTCAACATTGTATCCTATTATTGTATGATAGTTTTTCATTAGGTTTCAGACTCTATGGATTTTACTTTGTTGTGTGCTAGACATTTCTTCTGTTTCTATAAATACTTCAAAGCTAAAATTCTATAAAATACTTAAAAGTTATGTTAACTGTGGGTTGTATGGCCCTTGCTTTGAAGATTTGTTAGGCAAAACCAAAGGTTAGTTAAATCTAAGGGTAATTGTTCTTAAATATAATGAAATAAAATTAAGAATATCCTGTATTAAATATGATATTTGTCTTGTATCATTTTATGTGGTACTTTTCTTGGTCTTAAATTTTATCAAATGCATGTACTGTTCACCAATGAAATGAATAATATGGAGGAGGGATACATACTATAAGTCTCTGAAAAATCTCTCTGTGTAGTTCTCTCATCTCTGGTAATATGTCAAACAAACTCAATCTACCACGGCTCTCTATGTCTGCCTTCTGAACTCAGGTTTGATGTTAAAATCTGACAAGGAGGTTTTACATTCCCTGTGCCATGTCATATAGACTCCTATAAGCCAGTCACATGGAGCATTCCTAAGACTCATTCTTCATGTTGCTTATCTCTCTGTCAGTCTCATTTGTCAACAGGTGTCAGGTATCTTTAAAAAAAAATTTATGATCTTGTCCTATTTATCTACTTGTTTCTGGCAGGTAGGTAAGTCTGACCCCTTTATTTTAGTCATAGATTAAAATTTTGTTTCATATGTTCATGATGGTTCAAACTCACACTCCTGATTTATTTATCAAAATTATTTTTCTAAAATTTAACTGTAAAACATTATATTTCTCACATCCCAATAATAACATACCTTTGATCAGAAAAAAAATAAGCTTTTAGCAGCAACTTTAATCTAGAAATTATAAAGTTTTTCTAAATGTTTTGGAAGATGATGAGTTTCCTGGCTATTTAGCTGTTGGCAATATGAATAAAATGGATTCTGGTTGACATTTTTCTTAAAGACTGTAAAGGCTAAATTATCACAAAAGCCACAGAATTAAAAACAGCCTCACTAGCTCTCCTAAGAGCCACAGAACAATGATTTCATTTCAAACCATAGGAGTGACTAACTCGATATTTTCTACTGCATCATTTTCATTTGAGAGTTATGAACAATACAGACAAGGCTGCTGTTTAAGTATGAATCACACTCAGCAAAGCTGTAAATGGATCACAAGAATTCTGCTGTTTTGAAGTTTAAACCGTAATTTGCATTTTTAATGAAATTTTACATCACAAAACATTACATCTTTGCCCAGTGCCTGCATAGCATTGTGAGTCTGGTAATTTGGAATAACACTTTGAGAAATGTGGCTATGTATATGGCTGGTTATATACATGTACACAATTATAAAATAAGCATTGCTGTTTCTATCTAAGGTTGTTGTAAAGCTACAATTTCTCCATGTCTGCAGAGCTGAAAATTTTCACTTATACAGTTGCCTAGTGTTTCCAAGTTCTGAAGGAGATACCATGTTCACTTAAAAATGGGTTTGACTAAAAGAAATTGTGCCAGATTCCTTAGATGAAGATGGTCTAAATCTTTTCTTTTATTACCTACTGTAATGTGCTACCCACTTTGCTTTTTCTGCTAAAATATCCACTAGAATCCACTTTGGGAACTATTGCTTAAAGACTTCTGCTTGATGGTAACTTCTAGAATCTCCAGCATGCCTGTGATCAAGCTTTGACTTTAACAGAAACGTACAGTGAGCGACAAATGGTTTCAAAAAATTTAACAGCCACATTAACACAAATGTTTTAAGAGGTCAAATTAATGCTAGTAACATTTTTGTTTTAGGCAATGCTGAGTTTGGGTGGAGAAGTCTGTTAGTTGAACACCTGTCATAAATATTTACAGATAATTTAATTGTTGGACAGTTACCACTCAAAGCAAACTTTTGCTCTTAGAACACATCAATAAAACTACATACTTAAATAACAAAGAAAAGAATAATGGGGAATACTCGTGAAGAAGCATCATTGAAATTATGAATGTGGCATGTCCAGAGAATCTACTCCTTATGTTTATCTTGGCTATTTTACAGATAAAGAAACATATTTTTTTTCATCCAAAAAGGTTTATTTATTTATTTTTATTTACTTTTTAGTCTAGTTTGGAAAACAGACTTGTGTAAAATGTGAGTTGTTAACAAACTTAACAGTATTGTTTATTTTCTTCTATTTATAACAAATACCATTCTCCATGGAAGATGGAAGATTCTTTTTTTT
>NC_022026.1:35356779-35375650 GCF_000317375.1 Microtus ochrogaster
TATCTCCATCCATCACCAGATGAAGGTTCTATGGTGGTATGCAAGATATTCGTCAGTATTGCTATAGAAACATATTTTAAAAGACCGACTTATTGAAAGCTTTGCCGACTGAGTTAAGAGCACACTAGAAGCTAGCACACCTGGGTGACCAATTTCTAATTCGAACACACAGTTGCTAGATGCAATGACTGCCTACTTAGTAATTAATTTTACCATAGCACATGCTGAACGGAGGTAGACCTAAATTTTTGAAATTCCAGCCATAAATCAACTTATGTCTCTCTGTCAACAAAGTGTTTGTGAAGCCTTCAAAAAAAATGGGTATGACTTGAATTCTGAATTTTCAAGGCAGCCATATGAATCTGTGTTTTATATTGACTTCTCACAAAATCTGCATTTTTTATGACAAGAACAATGTATTGAGATCCTTGAGCTTCTCTACATGGATATTTATTCATCATATACAAGGAAAAAAAATCCAATACTTTGCTACCTGCCTCTGTATTGCAAAGGCAAGTAATAACCACTGTAAGTAAGACTTTTATCATTTTAGTGATGAACAGTACAATATTCTGAGTTGCAAAAATGCTATAAAGCTATGTCTTTGAGACCAAACTATGGTTGAATTTTGAAAACTATTTCTCAAAAATATCAATCTGACTCAATTTTAGTGCATTTATGATTTATTTTTGTCATTATATACACACTAACTCATCCATTTTATTTTAAGGAGAAATAAAACTAAAGTGCTCAATGAGTTTTCTTGAAATTTCCATCACAACCAGAATTCTGAACAAGATGCTGGCTGCTTCCTCCAGACTTGGTGATACAATCAGTCACATTATTTGGTTTAGATCTCTCATTTTAATACTTTCTTAAAGTAATTTCTTTTCAGTATGTACTCTGTACCATTGTAGATGAGGTCTGATTTGAATCAAAAGTCTACAACAACTAATAGCAAGGAAATACTGAGGAACTAAAAGCACCAATGCTTCATTGTAAATAAACATATCTCACAAATCAGTTTCAATATGCTATTGTCTCTACACTGTAAAATAGTGTGGTTGTTTAAACATTGTAATGATGTATAAATTTTAGTAATGCATTTAAAAAGTATAGGGCTGACTTGAATTTTTATATGTCTATAAAGTACATCTGAACATTCAGAGTGGAAAACAAATTCAGTTCAATCTCAAGGACATAAGGTAAGCCTTTGATATTTAAACTTAGTGAAAAGCTTCATGATTAAAACTATAGATTGTCTTCAAAAGTCTAAAATGACATAATTTATGTTGCTTCATTTCTATATGCTCCAATTCCCAAGCCTGAAATTCAGCAAAGAGTTAGTTCTAATATATTTTCCCACCAGTGTCTCCTGGTATTGGGCAACATAATTTCTTTAATCCAGTGTGACACATTTTTCATGTGCTACTGTCCTTGACATTGCTTTTTCCCCATTTCTTCTCTCATAAATATCCTATATCCATCAAGGTGCAATACAGCCTCCATTTCTCCATAAATGTTTCAATAATCTTTTTAGACTCCAGTATTCTAAATATACTTTGTCTGTTTGGATGCTCACCTTCCTGGACCTGGGGGGAGCAGGGAGGACATTGGACTTCCCATAGGGTAGGGAACCCTTACTGCTCCTTGGACTAGAGAGGGAGGAGGAGGGGTGTGGGGGAAGGGAAGGGAAGTGGGAGGAGGGGAGGAAGTGGAAATTTTCAATAAAAAATAAAGAAAGAAAGATAAATAAATAAATTTACTCTGTAGACATGAAAATAAGCATCTCTGTTGAGCTTCTTAGAAATACACAATCCTTATCTCTTTTCAGCCCTACCAATGGAAATCTGCATTTTAACTAGATTTTCAGACTTTGGCATGGAAATTAGATTGAAAATTTTTTCCCATCTCTTTGTGACTTCTTGCTTATTTCAGACTTCCAGTGTAGTTATGAATTATCCAGATAGCCACCAACCAACACTGTTGCCTCATATTTTTCCTTAAATTTATGATGGTATACAATCAAATGTATATGTAGAAACTTTTAGTAGATAGTCATTAAAATTTTGATGTTTGATTCTTTCTTAGGCTGGTAGTATGCTAATCACAATGAAAAACACATGATACTCTTATACTGTAATGACGGACCATGAGTTTCTGAAGGCCATATGTATTGGGTAAGGTTTTAGTTTGCCATATATTTAAGCTAATGGCTAACTTCTTGCAGCAAAACTCCACTGTAAAACTCAAGAACCATGTCTGTAGGTACTAGGCAGTATGACTCATTTTCATAGGCACATCTGTCTCTTTACATAGAATAAAAGCTTCCTGAAAGCAGCTACAGTCTCTTACTCTTTCATTTCTCATGCTATGTGCTGACTCAGTGTTCTAACTTGCTCTAAAGTCTACTACAGGATGCATTTTTCCCTTTAGATAAGATAAATGTAAATGCCCCAGCTGAACTCAGTCCCTAACAAATGGTGTGTAGTCAACTAAAGCGTTACTGAATGAATATATTATTAAATTAATATTTGACAATATGGACTTTAATTTCAATTTGGATTTAGTGGCTTCTCTTCCCACTCATGTTCCCTGGAGAACAACCCACAATGAGAACATTAGCACAGCCATCAGTCAGTATGGAGTCTGGAAACATTTACTTGAACTAAAGTGGGTTGCTGCAACATCACTGATAATTTTCTTAAAATAACTTTGCATCATTAAGTTATTGAACTTAGAGCCCATCTTTTACATTTTTCTACATGTTAGCATGCTGAAATTTGTTTAGTTGCTAATTTAGTAGATCAATGATACGGTGATTGGTCAGTTAAAAAGAGAAGCTTTGTTTGGTTGTAGTTTTCTTGTTTATTTGTTTGTTTTGTATTGGTGTTTTGCCTGCATGTATGTCTATGCGAGAGTGTTAGATCTTGGAGTTACAGATAATTGTTAGCTGCCAGGTCCTCTGGAAGAAGAGTCAGTGCTCTTAACCACTGAGCCCTCTCTCCAGACACCTAGTTATAGTTTCCTTTAGTGGTATCCATCTCTTGCAAAGAGTTTTCTTGATAAATGAAGAAAGACTACCCTTATCTGTGGGTATAAGGATTAATGGTTATAGGTGAAAAACAGCTGTGGAGCCCAATGTTATGGATACATTTAGAACATACTGCAGCATCTAAGGCTGAGGGAGCACTGTGGAAGAGATGGAAGAAAGATTGAATGAGCTAGAGGATGAGAACATTTGCTATAAAATTGTGTCTCCTAGTAATGTCAGAAGTTATATTCATAAGTCCTATCAACATGACTGCTCATAAAGATAAGTTGAACAAGGATGACACCAAAGGACATGCTTAAGTGGATAGGGAAAAGATCAGGAGGCCTCCACACGATACAAATGACTATAGGAAATCAAGAAAAGCTAGGATCAGGAGAAGTGGCCTTCCACAAGGTAGAACACAGCAACCAATTGTCTACCAAATGGTCAGCCCTTAAAACAGTTATATTTATGCAATAATAAGTAATGAAAAAAGAGGCCACAGATATGAAAGAGAGGAGAGTGAGGAGGGGTACAAAGGATGGTTTTGAGGAAGGAGGGATAAATGTTGTGTTTATATTATAATATAAAACATATAATCTAAAAGTGGGTAGCTTTGTCATTAAACCAAAAAGAATTTTATTCTGGATGCATCAATTCCTACCTATGTGACCCTTGCTATATTTGTACACCTATATATATATATATATATATATATATATATATATATATAATAGAGATGATTTTCTTCATAGCATTTGTGTGAATATTAATTAACAGATGCAAAGGGCTATCAGAGTCATGAAGCAGTGTCCATATTATTAAAAATATATAGCCTGGAAATCTGCATTCTTGAAAAACTATTTTAGAGTTTCAATCATGTATAGATGGGCTTTAACTGCATGGAGATATTTTAAGTGGCTCTCTGTTCCGTTCTTTTTGTTCCAAACAACTTTGTCATGTTTGCTTCTGGAGATAGCTCCCAGGAATATAGAACTCTGATACCTGCCGTAAGGATTTGTGTTTCTATTCATGCTTCCATTTTCTAGTCCCTAGGTAAGGCACAATATTAAAACTGAGTGCTGACTCATCCCGAAAAGATGGAAGACTCTCTTCAGGTCCAGATACAACTGACTCAGTCAATTTAAATGACTTTTAAATAAAGGGTTGAGTAAGCAGATGGGAGTTAAGGGATGTCCAGAATGCTTAAGATCTTGATCTTTTACATGACCCTAACTGAAGCAAACAGCAAAACTGACAACCCTTTTAAATGTTGTAATACTTCGATAACTCTATTGTAATAAATAATGAGACTTTGTAATTAGGGATACTATAAATAGGACATTGCTGAGAAGTAAACAAATGTATTACAGCTTGTCACAGTAAGTATGTTCTAAAACCGTATTGGTGATTTAAAAAAAAAAAATCATTGTCTCTGTCCACTATCAAGTGACTTTTTTCATGTGTTGATTATGTAACAATTATGCTGCCTAAAATGGGGAAATAGTTATGTAACTATTCAGGTAATCAAACGGTAAAACTGATTCTTTACCATGCTGTATTCAAAGCTGTAAACAAACACGGGGGTTTCTCACCCTTAAGTAGCAGCCTTTGGGTTTTGCAAGCTTAGGGTGAGTTTAATTAAAGTCAAGGGAGAAAACCAATTAAGCACTGAGAAGTGCTGGCATCCCTCTTGCACTCTAAAGACAAAAATACCATTTAGAATAAGATGATGCTGTAATTGCAGTATAAATGCCATTGTCTACTTCAGCAGTTCTGTTGGCCCAGGTGTTCTGAGCACTTGAAGAGCAGCTAGCTTATGAGCTTTCAGTTCATAACTACATTGAGTAATTTCCATCTGCTTTAAATCTCCTTTGATAAGAAGTGCTTAGAAAGGAGATTGCATAAATATAAAGAGTGACTTGCTTGAAGAGTTGTAATACACCTATATTAAAACAGCGTGTCTTCAAATAGCATTTAGATTCAAATCCTATTTTTAAAAAGACTTGGAAAGTACATGGTTAACATTTCCCATCAGAATTCTGTACAGCAGTGATGTAAGTAAATAGATAAAGGGATAGGGCTTCATGAAATGAAGAAGTTCATGTCATATTTATATTTTAGTGACTTTTGATGCAGTGTCATTATGGTTTCTCATCACTATTGTGCAGTACCACCCACTGTGAAAATAGTAGAGTGCAACAATGTGATGCTGTACAGCCTGTCAGTCAATCAAAGAACCATAAAACGAGGTGACTGCAAGTATTTTCTTTTTCCAAATGCAGTCCTGGAAACTGTTGGAGAGGGGAGGGACAAAGCATTTGATGACAGACAGAAATTGAAAACTGATTAAATGTGATTTGCTGCTATTTGTGTTTTCCTCTTTTCATTTTCTTGCAAGCATTAATTGCAATGTAGACGGCAAATATAAAGAATACATTATAGGAAATCTGGGATACTGTTCTAATTGGTAAGAAAGAAATCATCTACAAAATGTAGCACAACAATGTGGAGTTCTTTGCATTTGATAAGCACACACAGCCGATGGAGCATTCAAGTTACAGAAGTCAGTTAATTTCACCCATGAAATGTCTTGTGAAAGTTGCTTTACCAGCATATGGTAGACTTTTTGTACTCTTAAGCTAATATGATGAATATTAGCAATGGACTAAATATTCTGTTGTTCCTTTTTAGCATTAGTGGTGGCTGTCCTTGCTTAAAAAATGATAACCCATCCTACCCAAAGCTTTAATCAATCCTGTTATATTGTATTAAATCTTGAAGTGATTTTTGCAAGTGATTAAATACTTCAGATCAAATGTGCTTTCAAGATTAGCTGATAAGACATCTATAGTTTCTGTAAACAAGGGACAATTCTCAATAATTCCTAGGTTATGAAAATCGGTATAGAGGAATATACAGTGCAGGTAGCTAAGGCTGTAAGATCTTAATCTAGCTCTAAATTGATGCATGGACCTGTCAGGTTCTTCAAATCCCCGAGCCTAACTTTCCTATCTGTGTAGATGGGAAACATGCTCTAAAAATATGCAAATTCAAATTCAATTTTAAATATTCAAAAATTCTCTTAATCAAAGTCAGCTTTTATAAGGCTGCAAGTAGAATTTTAATAAAATGCCTGAAAATGACCATCAAATATTCACACAGGAGCCAGGATTGGAACAATTAAAATTAGTTCTAGCCTCTGTATATGTCAGTGGGAAAAATAATTTCCAAGTTTGCCATTACCCTATTATTTGTTTGTAAACATGATGCATCTTGATAGTGAGCTCAGTGACTCAGGAGGAGTTTGTCTGGTTATCTACAAGTGCCTACCACCCACATCCAATGTGTCACCAAGTCTCAGTGATACTCCAGTTCCCTTGACTATTTTGCTGTTGCCTTTTCCACCCACGTACTTCAAAGACTCAAACCTGAGCTAAATTCTTAATTACCAGCAGAAAATGGCAAATGTATATGAATAAGTTTGTTTTTACTGCTAATTCTAAGCCCAAGTAATATAAACTCAATTTGAAGACAGGATATAAAATAGCAGTAGGCTGGAATAAATAAAATAAGCAGTGTACTAGACAAGAATAGTGACTATAATAAATTGACACTGGCCCAGCACTGGCAAGTTGTAGATCTTAGAACATTGCCAATACATAACGTTTGCATATGGCTTCCATCAACAGCAAGAAAGTTAAAAAGAAATGTATAACACAAACTTTATCATGCTTTCTAACAATATATAAAAATCTTATAGCATATCATAAACCACTACAATTCACAGTTTAACAAACTATAAATCTATATCAGCAGAATGCATTTGATTTTAATAATTTCACTTCACAAAGAAATACAAGCAGGAAAACAAACATAATCAAATGGTTGGGAGAGAGACTTACAGCTTTGAAGCACAGAATGGCAGAAAATACAAAAATTCTTTGCGCAGAGGTCTGTGAAACCTGTTGTACCATTTCAAGTCAAGTGGTTTAAGATGCCTGCTCCCAGCTTGACTTTCTCAGAGGTCCAAAGTTGGACTCAACAAGTAATTTAGAGTTTTAATTAATGAGTTTCTAGATCCATATGCTTTATCGTTACTAAAAAAAATGATTATATGTCATCATTTAAGATGTAGTATGTACTACTGAATTTTTTTTGAAATCTTTTGAATATAAAAGCCCCCAAAACAGGAAAAAGAGTTTGCATTTGTATAAAATATCTGCAAAGGGAGATTGAAAATAAAACACATGTGTCTGCTACATAATTGGGTTAATTATCTTTTGTATCTTTAGTATTTAATGCAAAATAACCATTCACAAGGAAGAAGACAGGATTCAGCAAAATACATGAATTTACCTGGGCTATCCCAGGACTCAAATGGTACCATCCACAGGAGCTCCCCTGTACCTTATATTTTCTTAATGTGTTGGGGGTGGAGAGGGAGTTGAGAATGTTTGATTATGCCAGGCATGGTAGCACACACCTGTTCCTTTTTATATTTTACTGAATCTTTCTTTCTTACCAGTTTTCTTCCTTCCTTCTTTTCTTTCTTTCTTTCTTTCTTTCTTTCTTTCTTTCTTTCTTTCTTTCTTTCTTCCTTTCTTTCTTTCTCTTTCTTCACTTATTTTCTTTTTCTGCAAATAATATTTAATTTTTATTAGTATGTATCAATTGCACAAAGAAATGGAATTCATTACTATGTTTTTATACATGTGAGCATTAGAGTAATCTATGAGATCAGAAATAATAGAATTAGTATATATTACTAAGGTAATTTATTAGGTTGGCTCATGTGATGTGAGCTGAGTAGTCCAGCAATGTCTGTCAGAGTTGCTGAATCCATAAGGCTAGATACTTCAGCAGTTCGAAACTGTACCAAATATATGAGGATTCCTGGAGAGTCATCAGACCTCAGTCCACATTGAAATGCTTAATCTGGGCTCTGACAGCAACAAAGGTTGGCAGCAGTGGCAGAGACATTATTGATATATATGTTCCAGGAAGGGTGACGGTGGACAATCAAGAAGCACTGTGTTTACAGCTTTGTAACTTTGTGAGGGTTTTCCCTACTCAGTTCATCCTTGCCGAAAATACCCTCATAGCAATGTTCAAAGCATGCTTCACAATTGATTCAAGATTATATATATTTCTTGATGGAAAAGAATAAAGAACTATTTTTTTGCATTCTTCCTAAAGAGGGAAAAATATGAGAAACAAACAAAAAGCCCTTTTGCTCAGAAATCTAGTTTCTTTCTCTATAAAACAAATGAGGTAAGTGATGATGGTAAAAATTATATAGTAAGAACAGAGACAAAGGGCTTCTCCAACATTTAGGAGGAAGCTATGTTGTCCTGATTACTGTGTTCCATATAATAAACTCTGAAAGAAATATACATGTTTGAAAAGTTTAAAGCTTCTCAAGCTTTAAAACTATGGAGAGAACTACAGTTATCACCCAGTCACACAGGAAGCCAGACACAGAGCAAGCAAAATGAGAATGCCTTACGGATAAAATATTTATATGGAAAGGACATTGGGGTTTGCCTTTCTGCCTCACTGCTCCCCCATTTAAAACTTGGAGACATTGAACCACACAAAACCTTGTTGAAAACTATGGAATCCAGACCAGGGATATTTGCAGAAACAAGACTGAGCCAGTGATCTGGGCGGGTGTGGGCCTGAGAGAGTGAGCTCTGTGGGAGCAGGAGCAGATCCAGACCAGGGTCATTTGTAGAAACAGGACTGAGCCAGAAACCTAGGTTGGTGCAGGCCTGAGACAGTGAGCTCCACAGGAGCAGGACTGAGTCAACGAATCCCACAGGAATAGGAGTAGATCCAGACTAGGGCCATTTATGGAAAAAGGACTGAGCCAGCAACCTAGGTCAAAGCAAACCTGAGACAGTGAACTCCACAGAAGCAGAGCAAACCCCAGAGCACTGAGAAACCTCCAGGAACCTAACAGGGTAACTGGAACCATGGCACTGACTGTGTAACAAGGAACAACCATCTGAGCCTCAGATCCATTAGCACCTGGAAGATTGAACACCAGAGTTATAGACAGCCCAAACTACACCAGTCAGAGGAAAAGATGGATAGACAAGGTAAGAACACATGTAACACCACAAGGAGCAACACAACACCTTTAAAAACTAGTGACCCTACAACAGCAAGACTTAAACAACCAAATATAGATGAAGCAGAAGAAAATTACCTAAAAAAGTAACTTTTAGAGAATGTGTGAAGTCCTAAAATAGAAAATGAAAAATTTCCTCAAAGAAATGGAGGGAAAGACAAACAAAAAATTGAAAAACATCAACAAATCCCTTAAAGAAAACCAAACCAAGAAAAAGCAATCAAACATAGGAAAGAAACTATACAAGACTTGCAATCAGAAATAGACACAATAAAGAAAACACAAGTCAATGGAATTATAGAAAGAGAAATCATGAGAAAAAATCAGGAACCACAAATACAAACATAAACAACAGAATATAAAAGATGGAAAAGAAAATCTCAAGCACTGAACATACAAGAGAGGAAATAGAAAACATTAATTCTATCAAAAGCTTAGCACAAAATATCCAGGAAATATGGGACACCATGAGAGGACCAATCCTAAGAATATTAGGTATAGAAGAAGAAGAAGTTCAACTCACAAGCACAGAAAAAATATTTAAGAAAATCATAAAAGAAAACTTTCTCAGCCTAAGAAAGACATGCCTATGAATGTAAAAAAGCTTACAGAACACCAAATAAACTGGATCAAAAAAAATTGTTCTTTCTACATAATAATCAAAACACTAAAAATGATATATTTTCACAATCGAGTACTACACAACAGAAAAAATAATGACATCTTGAAATTTACAGGCAAATAGATTGAGCTAGAAAACATCATATTGTATGATAAGGCCTCTCTTGGGTATGTTCCCAAGAGTGGTATTGCTGGGTCCAGGGGTAAGTTGATCCCAAATTTCCTGAGAGACCTCCACACAGCTTTCCAAAGTGGTTGCACAAGTTTGCATTCTCACCAGCAATGGATGAGTGTACCCCTTTCTCCACAACCTCTCCAGCAAAGGCTATCATTGGTGTTTTTTATTTTAGCCATTCTGACAGGTGTAAGATGGTATCTTAAAGTTGTCTTGATTTGCATTTCTGTGATTGCTAAGGAAGTTGAACATGACCTTAAGTGTCTTTTGGCCATTTGAACTTCTTCTGTTGAGAATTCTCTGTTCAGCTCATAGCCCCATTTTATAATTGGGTTGATTGGCCTTTTACAGTCTAGATTCTTGAGTTCTTTATATATTTTGGAGATCAGGCCTTTGTCAGGAACTCAGGACCGCAAGGGGTGCACCCACACATGGAGACAATGGGAATGTTCTATTGGGGAACTCACTAAGGCCAGCTGGCTTGGGTCTGAAAAAGCCTGGGATAATACCGGACTCGCTGAACATAGTGGACAATGAGGACTACTGAGAACTCAAGAACAATGGCAATGGGTCTCTGATTCTACTGCACGTACTGGCTTTGTGGGAGCCTAGGCAGTTTGGATGCTCACCTTACTAGAAATGGATGGAGGTGGGGGTTCCTTGGACTTCCCACAGGGCAGGGAATCTTGTTTGCTCTTCAAGCTGAGGAGGGAGGGGGACTTGATTGGGGGAGGGGGAGGGAAATGGGAGGCGGTGGCGGGGAAGTGACAAAAATCTTTAATAAATAAATAAACTAAAAAAAAAGAAAACATCATATTGTGTGAGGTGAGGTAACCCAGACTCAAAAAGGCAATTATCATATGAACTCACTCATAGGTGGTTTTCAAACATAAATCAAATAAAATGAGCCTGCAAGTCACAATTCCAGAGAACCTAGACTACAATGAAGACCCAAAGAGAGACATACACAGTCTAATCTACATAGGATTAAAAAAAGACAAGAACTTCTGAGTAATTTGGGAGCATGGGGACCATAGGAGAGGTTTTAAGGGAAGGGAATAGAAAGGGAAGGGAGCAGAGAAAAATGTATTACTCAATAAAATCAATAAAAAAGACAAAAAACATACTGAGAGAGGACAGAGAAAACAAATACAAGCAAACACAAGAATGGCAAAAAATGATGCCCGGGTTCATCAATTATAAGAGAAAGTTTTGCTTCAAATACAGACTTGCTGAAATTTTCATAACAAATCTAATGAAGAAGAAAGAAATACCTTCAGTAAGATTTTGATCCACGGCCACTCAATTTATTGAGAAGCTAGTGGTAGAAACCAGCTTAAAATGTCCTTTTAGCCTAAATTCATTATTTTAACAAATCAGATTAAAGTTTTGGGGGGACATATATCAGTGAGTAGAACAATTACTAACACAAACTTCCTAGGAAGAAGACAATATAAAATAATATATAAGTTACATAGGATGTTAAATGGTGATGATTATGCTAAGAAAAAGAGAATAGAATTTTGTATGCAATACAGAGAAAACTGCTCAATTGTTTCCTAGCCACTCAGACCCAAATATTCACATAAAAACGCTGATTACCCTATTAGCTCATGCTTCTTATCAACTAACTCTTATCATCTTAAATTAACACATTCCTATTAATCTGTGCATCAGCATGAGATTGTGGCTTACTGGTAAGGATCTCACATCTGTCTTCTTAAGCAGCTATATGGCATCTGTTTGTCTCTGCCTAATCTCTCTCTATGTCTCTTCCAGCCTGGTTATTTTCTGCCCTATTATAAGACAAAGTGTCTTCTTTATTAACCAATGGTAATAAAACATATTAGAAAGTTTTTACATTGACATAGTAAAATTACATATAACAAAATAGATATCAAGCAAGTATTAAACTTACAATATTTATATCTACTTTATCTTTTATTATAACTAAGGAAAGCTATAATTATAACTATCTATTCTTCAACTCTGTAAAGACCTCAGAAGGATATAATATTACCTAAGTAATCAGAAAGTACATTGTAAGCAAATTCCAAAACTCTAGAATTGACAGAGACATCTTGCAGCCTGGACAGTTACTCAAAATTCTTCTGTAACATTGAGGCATCCATCTTCAGCCTATAGGCCCATAGTATCTGACAAACTTTTTTATGAAGCAGGAAATTTGAAAGATTATTTTGCCTCTATTGGCATTTGTCAGTAATATTTTTCTGTATTCTGTAGAATATCTGGCAGACTCTTCCATGAAGCAGGAATCCTGAAGTACTCTCTTACCTCTATGCAAGTTCAGCAGACATTTTTTTTCTGTGGGTCCTGCATACCCAGTTCATACAGCATACCATCAAGCAATCCAGGCAAGGGCAGTTTCTTACCCAAATGGCTAACAAATTCCGTAAGGGGCCTCTTTGATGCTCATTACCCTTTTGAGGTAGGTTGGGGTAGCCAGGAGCAGATGTGTCTTAATGACATAAAAAGTTCTAAGTTCTTAAAATATTTTAAATGACATATTTTGTTAGCCTTTGAAAAGTCTAAAGAAAAAGTATCCATCTTAAATATATCTCTGTATGTCTAGAAAACCTAACATGACTCCAAGCTTGACTATTATTGTTAACTATCTATCAGTGTGTATTTCTTAATTAAACATTACATTTTTAAATGAGATGCACAAACACAGTACTTTAATCAAGACCATAAATATACATATGACAAAATTGACCTTAAATTTGTATCAATAATCCAAGATCCATACCAATGAAAAGTATTCATCTCTATAATATTGTCTGAGGTTTTCTGTCCTGCCCAGTTTCCACAGTCATTAAGTCCCAAATAAATCACACAGAGATCTACATTAGCTATAAATAGATTGGCCGATTAGCTCAGGCTTCTTATTAACTCTTATAATGTATAAGAGCCTTATTCTTGTCTGTGTTAGCCACATGGCTCAGTACCTTTTTCATAGGGACAATCACATCTTGCTTCTGTGGCTTGACATGACTGCAGAGGAATGGGCTTTCTCCTTCCCAGAATTCTCCTGTTCTCATTGACCTACCTCTACTTTCTGTCTGGTTGTCCCGCCTATACTTCCTGCCTGGCTACTGACCAATCAGCATTTATTTAAAATATAATTGACAGAACACAGACCATTCTCCCACAGCACTATAATATATGTCCCTTTAAAAGTAAACAAACATCCATAAACAATCATTTAGGGATTTTTGGCATGATTTTCTAGACTACTTCCTGCTTATTGGGAATGCAGTAAATCAGGTCTTTCATTGGATATCCTGTGTGGTAGTTCTATCTCAGTCAACATTCCTGAAGTTATCATGGATATTGGACCATCTGGGCCATCACTTAAGGGGGTCTTTTTTGATCAAACTATATTAGGTGTTAAGAAATCCATAGATTTCTATCCTCTGTGGAATCAAAAGAAGAACCTATTTTCCAAAACTACATATCCTTAGACCCAAATTTTGAAGTCAGGATACCTTTGAAACACATATATATATATATATATTGGTTGATTGAGCTTAGTGGACAGTACAATAAAATATCTCTGTTCATAGCCCATTCACAGTCAAAAAATTCAAAGAAAACACAATATTTTACATGATCTAGCCTCTCTGTGCATTTTATATCTTTATATGTGTTATTTTTCCTTACTTATTTAGTCTATGACTGTACTCTGTCTCTTTACAGACTTTGTTTTATTCTTTAAAACTATTTATTTCTTTTTATAACTATCTAGACTCATTTACTTCTCTCTCTCTCTCTCTCTCTCTCTCTCTCTCTCTCTCTCTCTCTCACCAATCTGACTATCAAGAATCTGTGCTAAACTATGTTCTTTTGTGTCTAGAATTCCTTTCAGGGTTTATTTCTGCCTGAATATATCTTTATTGCATATCTGTAATCATTTTTCATCTGGAGTGACTTTTTTAACTGCTAAGCAGGAGTGGCTAGAACCAACTCTGTAGCTCTGCCTGTTTGTTCTACTCAGTTCAATATGGTGAAGGTATATTTACCACAAGCTCTATGAGTCATGTTTTTCTTTCCAGCTCCAGGGATGCAGCGGCTCCACTTTGCCATCAACCTGTAGTTCTCTGCTTACAAACCCCATTCAATTGCTCTGTAACCAGATCTCCCAAAAAATCCAGAATCTTTCATACCAACAAGAAACAGGAAGCCCTCCCCTAAAGAAGCTGCATAGCCTTTGCTGCCAATGTTGGGTGAAGAAGACTTCTCTTAAGAGAGCCACAGCACTCATGATTGCCACCAACAAATAAAGCTCAGCAAAAATAATCTGACTATCAAGAATCTGTGCTAAACTATGTTCTTTTGTGTCTAGAATTCCTTCACAAGATCTCTTAGGTTCTATGTGGATATAGTTTCTCCATGTTAAGCCCCATTTTGTAGTTGGTACCTGTTTGTTGTTTCCCAGTGACTTAGACCCAAATATTCCCACTAAACTATATTAACTAAAATACTGCTTGGCCTATTAGCTCAGGCTTCTTATTAACTAACTCTTATCATCATATCACATTTCTATTAATCTGTACATCAGCATAAGGCTGTGGCTTACTGGTAAGAATCTGGCATTTGTCTCCTTTGCCACTACATGACGTCTCTTAGTCTCTGCCTACACTCTCTCTATGTCTCTTCCAGCCTGGCTATATTCTGCCCTGCTATAGGTCAAATCAGCTTCTTTATTAACCAATGGCAATAAAATATATTCATAGCATACAGAGGGGAATTACACATCAATACTGGAGGAAGGATATTCATTCAAAGTGTAAATAGGTTGATGTGGTATCATTCCATTACAATATAACAAATACTTGAGCTATTCAGTTTATAATGAGAAATTATTTCCTTGGTATTACAATTCGAACAGTTCCATTCAGAGATGGATTAGTCTTTTGCTTTGGGCATTTGGCTAGAAACTACATCATATGAGTGAGCATGTGGTAGAGACTAACATTCCTCTCATGGCCAAACATGGAGGTGAAAAAAGTGTATTTAACAGGATATAATAGAAAGAGTAGTGCATGAAGAACTCTTTATAGAGTTGAAAATGATAGCCAATAAGAGGTCATTAATTAATTGGTATAGGAGATGAAGACTAAAGTGGTCCTTTTTTGTTTTCCTTTGTTTAAATAAGGGAGGAATAATATCATGCTTTATGCAAATAGATTTAACCAGAAAAGAAGAAGCAATTACTGATTTAGAAGAGGGAGGATGTCCCTGAACAGTGAAGAAGGCTTGGAAAATGGTACCTAACAGCAGCAAATGCTTTAGACAGTAATATGGGCTTTTCATTTTTTTATAGTATATAAGATAACAAACACTGTGTTTACAGATGTTTATTAAAGGATCATTTTGATGGGACCTCTGAATTTTTCTCCAGGTTGCTTCATTTCGAGCTGATGAAGAAACAAATTTATCAGTCCTCAGAAAAATCTGCATTTGAGTGTTGAGTGTGAGGAGGCAAACCAATTTAAAATATTTATCTAAGAAACTAAAACAATTAAACAAGCTATGATTTCCAGGCATCATTAAGTATGTATTTGAAATTTGTGGCCATGAATTTAAAGTGAGCTCGTTAATAATAATGAATATCTGTAGAGGAATTCAGCAGTAAAGGTATGGAAACAAAACAGGCAAAGAATTATTATGGTAGACTAGTCAGGTCAGCTTAAGGTCACCAGATGCAATAGACTGGAGGTATTGGCAGAGCAAATTAATTGTCTTTACAAATTCTGGAAGCTATAAATGCAGAAGAAACTTTGATGGGACATGATTTCTGGTGAAGGGTAACATTCTTGCTGTTGATGACAAATGTGTCCTCACATGGCTCTTCCTTTCAGTGAGATGGACCCCTTCTTGTTTTGCATAATCTCTCAGTCCTATCAAATCATGACATAGCTTAAGCAATTCTTTAGCATTCTGCAAATGCAGCCATATTGGTTTTGGGACTTCACCATGCAAATTTTGGAGGGGCAAATTTCAGTAAAAATAATGGAATTATACTTTTGACAAAAATATTTTGTTAGAGGAGGGCATAAGGTATTATTCCTTTTTGATATATAGAAGCCAATGATTATACTATTCACTTGTGAACGTAAATCAGCAGTGTGGTACTGGGGAGATAGCTCAGGGATAGTAGAAGCCTTGGAGTACTTTTTTTTCTTAGCTGCCATGTCCATCAGCTTACAACAGTCTGCAACTCTAGTTCCAAGAGACATAATTTCTTCTTCTGAACTCTACAAGCATATATCCTCATGTACATAAGATTTTCCTGCACACACATATACATGATTAAAAATGAAACACTAAAATAAATCTTGCAAAAAGTAAAATAAGAGGAAAGAAAATGGGATATACACACAAAAATACACTGATATTGAACTCTTTGAAGACCCATTTAAGAGATTGAAATTAAGGTTCATAGCAGTTTTATTCATAATTGCCAGAAGCTGGAAACAACCTAGATATCCTCAACTGATAAATGGATAAAGAAAATGAGGAACATTTATACAATAAAGTACTACTTAGCTGTTAAAAACAATGTGTGAGGTAAACCAGACACAGAAAGACAAACTTGATATGTACTCACTTATAATTGGATGCTAGCTGTGAAATAAAAGATAACTATGTTGCAGTTTACATATCCAGAGAGGTTAAGTAACAAGAAAAGATTAAGACGAAACACAAGGCTAGAAACCAAATATGAGTGAGTACATCCCATGCTCCTCCTTTTAGGTCTGGCTTACCTCACTCAGGATAGTGTTTTCTATTTCCATCCATTTGCATGCAAAATTCAAGAAGCCCTTGTTTTCTACTGCTGAGTAGTACTCTAATATGTATATATTCCATAGTTTCTTCATCCATTCTTCCATTGAAGGGCATCTAGGTTGTTTCCAGATTCTGGCTATTACAAACTATAATTAGTGATCCTAGAGAAGCTAAATAAGGAGAACCCAAAAAAAATATAGGCATCCTCCTGAATATTAACCTTCATCAGGCGATGAAAGGAGACAGAGACAAGACCCACATTGGAGCACCGGACTGAAATCTCAAGGTCCAAATCAGGAGCAGACGGAAAGAGAGCACGAGCAATGAACTCAGGACCGCAAGGGTTGCACCCACACACTGAGACAATGGGGATGTTCTATTGGGAACTCACCAAGGCCAGCTGGCCTGGGTCTGAAAAAGATGGGATAAAACCGGACTCTCTGAACATAGCGGACAATGAGGACTACTGAGAACTCAAGAACAATGGCAATGGGTTTCTGATCCTACTGCATGTACTGGCTTTGTGGGAGCCTAGGCAGTTTGGATGCTCACCTTACTAGACCTGGATGGAGGTGGGGGGTCCTTGGACTTCCCACAGGGCAGGGAACCCTGATTGCTCTTGGGGCTGAGGAGGGAGGGGGACTTGATTGGGGGAGGGGGAGGGAAATGGGAGGCGGTGGCGGGGAAGAGACAGAAATCTTTAATAAATAAATAAATTTAAAAAAACATTAAAGAAAAATTAAGGGTCAAAAAAACAAAGAAGAATCACAAGGGACTCCCAGTGAAGCAAGAATTGATTTCCATAGTTGACTGGGGTGCCTGAGGGATCAAGTGGAAGAGGAGGGAAGGAGAAAATACTTGGAGAAATGACTGAAATTAGGTGACATTCAGGGGGCAAGGTAGAAATCTGTTATAATAGAAATTTCATGGAATCTACAAGAGTAACTATAGAAAAGACTGCTAGTAATGGAGGATACAGAACCTTAACTGGCCATCTTCTGTAACCAGACAAAAAGTCAAGTGGAAGGATTTGGACATCAAACAAGTCATAAAAACCATTTACATGTAGTTGGTCTAGAGTGTTCTGAGATGTGAGCCTAGTAGAAAAGTCATCAAAAACACCAGAGAAGCTTAATCCAGCAACTTATGGGAGCATCCTAACATTAGGCAGAGCTTGGGGAGACCTGTTGAGGATGATGAAGGATCTCAGTAATGAGAGAAGACAAGGACACCATGAGAAAGCAGTCCACGGAATCAATAGATCAGGTCTTATGGGGGCTTACAGAGATCAGAAAGCGTCTATGGAGTCTGACATAGACCCTCTACATATATGTAATAGTTGTGTAGCTTGGTGTCCTTGTGGGACCCCTAATGGTGGGATCAGGGGCTGTCTCTGATTTTTTTTTGCCTGCTTATTGGAACCATTTCCTACTACTAGGACTCCTTGGACAGCATTGGTTTGATGGTCGCTGCCTGGAAACATATTATTCTATGTTGAGTTGATGTCACTGGGAGTCCTAATCTTTTCTAAGGGGAGACAGAGGTGAGGAGTGGATCTAGGGGAGAGGAGTGTTAGGGATGAGAGACTGAGGGTGAAGGGAAACTGCACTCAGGATATAATATATATGAGAGAAATTTTTAAAGAAGTATTTGCTAAATTTCCTTTCATAATATGGTCTAGGTGGTCCAAAAATGGCTTTTTACACACTGTAGAAGCTATGTACCTGGTAGTTTCTCAGTTCACAGGGCGTGATTCCTTAGCAATCTCAGTATGGCACTTAAGAGCTGGAGGATTTACAGAGAGCCATTGGTCTTGTATACACACTGAAAAGTTGAAGAAACTGCATTCCAATTTCAACAAAGAAACAATAGCAGCCAGTGGCAGCAGTGGTGGTCATGGAGATAGAAGTAGCAAAAACAACAGCAAAGAATCAGTATGGCAAATAAATTTACCAGGAGAGTAGGAAGACATGGTAGCAAGGAGCAAAAGTTTTTTCTCATACATTATTTAAATAAATAGGAGGCATTATTTTAGTTCTTTAAAAAATGCAGAATTCTACCAGAACTTCCAAGAAGAGCTAATACCTATACT
>NC_022026.1:35379230-35383957 GCF_000317375.1 Microtus ochrogaster
TTGGAAAAGAGGTTTTTCTTTTCTTTCCACAGAGGATGAGAATCTGTGGATTGCTTCCAGACTAATATGGTTTGGTGGACCAAGACCCCCAGTAAGGTTGCCTTGAACACCTCTCAAAAAATTACTTCATGCAATAAACAGCAGGAAGAAGTTTGGAAAAGAACTATGCCCATATTCCCTAATATTGTTTATAAATGCTTGTTTACATTTAAAGAGGGATATAGAGATTTGCATTGGTATGAATTTTGGTTTATTGATACAAATTAAAGATCAATTTTTATTATACTGTGTATGTGTATTTCTGATTGTGATTAAGGTATTGTGATTGTGTAGTTCACTTAAAAATGCAATGTATAATTGAGAAATATAGGTAAATACAGAGTCATCTATAATAGTCAAGCTTGTAATCATGTTAGTTAGGTTTTCTAAATGTACAGAGATATATTTCAGTTAGATAGATATTCTTCAAATCTTTCAGAGACCTTCATAATATGGCATTTAAAATGTTTCAAAAAGTTAAGACTTTTGATGACAATGGGACATATCTGCTCCTGGCAGCACCGATTACTTCAATGGGAAGATGGGCATCAAAGAGGCTCCTTATAGAGTTGGTCAGCCATTGGGGCAAGAAACTGCTCTTGCCTAGACTGCTTGATGAACTGGATATGAAGGACCCTCAAAGAAATGACTCCTAAACTTGCCTAAAGGTGAGATGGTCCTTGGGGATTCCTCCTATACAAAAAAGTCTGTAAGACATTCTGCATGACACAGAAAAAAAGTGACTGACAATATAGGTGGAACTGTCTTTCAAATTTCCTGCTTCATTGAAAAGTCTGCTGGATACTATGGGCCTGTAAACTGAAGATTGTCATTGCTACAGAAGAACTTTGGGTGACTGTCCAGGTTGCAAGATGTATCTGTCATTTTTAGAGTGTTGGAAGTTGCTTACAATGCACTTCCTGTTTACTTAGGTAATATTATATCCTTCTGGAGACTTTGATGGAGTTGAAGAATACATAATTATAATTATAGTTTTCCTTAGTCATGATAAAAGATAAAGTAAATATAAATATTTTAACTGTAATTTTTGCTCGATATCTGTTTTGTTATATGTAATTTTACTATGTTAAAGTTAAAACCTTCTTTTTTATTTAAACGGAAAATGGGAGGTGATGTGGAATTTCTCTCTGTATGCTATGATTACCATTAATGAATAAAGAAAGTGCTTTGGACCTATAGCAGGGCAGATCTTAGTTAGGTGAGGAAAACTAAGCTGAATGATGGGAGAAAGGAGGCAGAGTCAGAGAGAAGCCATGTAGCCCCACCAGAGACAGATGGTATGGGAGAATTGTCTGTATTCTGTCAATCATGTTTTAAATAAACACTGATTGGCCAGGTAGGAAGTATAGGTGGGAAAACCAGATAGGAAGCAGAGGTGGAGCAAAGAGAACAAGAGTATTCTGGGAAGCAGGAAGCTCCCTCCACAGTTCTGAATAGATCACCAAAGAAGCAAGATGTGAGCTACCCCACTGAGAAAGGAACTTAGCCATGTGGCTAACATAGATAAAAATAAAGGGTTAATATAAGTTACAAGAGCTAATAAGTAGCCTGAGCTAATGTGCCAATCAATTTTATAACTTATGGATATATTTGTGTGATTTTCTTTGGGGCTTGCTGACTGTGGGGAACTGGGCAGGACATAAATCCCCAAGAACCAGGCCCCCTGCATGTTACAGCCAGATGGAACTTTAGCTGTTAAGCCACAGCCATTTGGTGTTACACAAATTAATAAAAATTGGTTGAATTAGTATGTAAGATTAGCCAATAAGAAGCTAGAGCTAATGGGTCAAGCAGTGATTTAATTAATACAGTTTTCTTTGTGATTATTTCGAGGCTAAGCAGCCAAGAATTAACAAGCGACCTCCTTCTACATGGAGCTTAAGAAGTAGATGAATAATGTTGTGTTCCACCCCACCCCCCATTTCAAAGCAGTTATAAATCAGGACTTTGTTACAAACATTTGCCTATTATAAAACAAACTGTATGAATTTTTCCAGAGTAGTTGCTGAACCCCTTGGTCAGTCACTCCTTGGTTGTAGACTTCCATCTGGACTGGTAGCAGTCATAACTTCTTTGGTAAGGAAACAATTCCTTTAACAATTCCTCAGAGAAGAATACCACCTTGATCTATAATTAAACAGCAGACATCTTGTTTGATGTCAACTGGAGGATGGGAAATGCATCTAGGTGAATCATAGACAGGATCATTTTTACAGTTATCTTATATTTGTGGAGAGAGAGACATGTGGAATACAATCACAAAGGTCCTGTAAGTGAAGAAGGAAAAATGACATAGATAAAATGTAAGAAGTTTTGTGGAGGACATGTATCCTTCTAAAAGGTATAAAGTTATGAATAAATACTTCAAATACTTCCAGACTCACCTCTCATTTGAGCTTCCACCAGAGTCACCAATAGATATTGATCTTCTCTGAGGTTAGATCATGTTGACCTTATTAAAATTTGTTGCCATTTGAGCTTACAGAATCCAGTTGTATGTGAAGAATAAATGATGGGCAGCCAATTTCCAACTCATGAGGATGTTTAATACTTTCTTATCCAAGGGTGATGATTCTGAGACTCATTTTACAGAACACCTCAAATGGTGCTATTAAGATCATCAAATGAAAACATTGTCCAATCTCAAAAGATTTTTTAGCATTATACTTCAAAACAATGGGTTTCTCATTCAGGAAGTTGGGAGATAAAGTAAATATTTCTGTGGACATGGAACATGGATTTAAAAGAGAGAAACACAGCAACGAAAATGATTAGTTTTTTTTTTCCCACTTAGTATTGTGGCTCAAATCGGTCAATAAATCTCAGAGTCTGAACTGTTGACTAAATGAAGGAACTTACAGTGAGTCTCAACAGAACAGAGCAAAGGCATCATGGTGTGTTCAAAGAAATAAACTTTCTGCTTCTCTCAATATCCTTGTATAGGCTATTTCCTTCTGTCTCTTCTTCAGTTCTGTATGTTGATATCAAAACTACCTCCATAAGCCTTTGTCAATATTTCAGTCTTGGGCTTTAAAGAATACCACTCCAATGACAGGAATGGCAGCAGTCCATTTTACCTTACATTTAAAGCGCTCAGGCATATTGGTATTATGACTTGTACCAGACTCTGTGCAAAGTGAGCCAAGATAACTCTACTTAAACTCCCATTTTTAGAATAATAAGTAATTAATTAATTGAATCTCAGGATTAAAATAGTGCATAATTTTATGTTATATAAAAATGTAAACTGTCATGAATGAAATAATTACATGAGTTCTCTTTCAATGGAGTAGACATTTTCTTTGATTTTTTTCTCCTTTAGAGATTTGTACTAATGAATTTGATTTCCTAAATATTTGAAAGTTCTAAGTAGAAAAGAAAAAACATAGAAAAAAAGGTATGACTATTTTAAGGGAATCTGAAAATTAAAAAAAATGAAAGAATACAACCTTCTCAAATAGTTCCAATAAAAATATTAAAAAGTAGGAGATATATTTTGTCATTTCTTGCTGAAACATATGTTTTTCATGTTTTCTTATTTATAAGACTCTTTAGGTGATATTGGGGAAAAGAATACACTGAAAACTGAAGGAATTTGCACTATGCTAATCAGACCATTCTCTTTGTCAAACACCTTGCATGTAAGTATTCATTTACTGTTGCACTTAATCAAGTCTCTGGTCATCACTCCAATCAATTGCATCGGAAGGACATCCCATTTGGCAGCTCTGAAAATGAGCACATGGTAAGTGCTGCATAAATATTTGTTGGAAGCGTAAAGATGGAAGGAATGAGTGGAATTGGTTCAGCAGTGTGTTTACATGTAAAAAGGAATACTGTTTCAAGCCCTAGTGTTCCAGCATAAAGATGAGTCTGGCAATGGGAGCAATAGCAGAACAATTAGCAAATATCCTCAAGTATACATCTAGAATTGTTGAAAACATTTTAGAGAAAATGTGTCATTGTATCATTTTCAATTTACACTGGATTTCAACTTTTTTTCCTTTCAAGATTCTTTTAACTATTACTAATTATTTAAGAAACTAGACAGGTCTTGTGATCATTTCTGTAGTGTTTGGAATAATAAATTTTTTCTGCCATAAGAACTATCCAAATAGCATTTGTGTAATAAATGGTGCTTACTTGTTAATATAAAGTACAACTCTTTTTTTTTTTGGCTCTTTTGATGTTTCAGTTAAAATGGTGTTCGCTGTTGGAGGAGGTGTACCTTTCAAATGAGCCTGAGCGAAGCCTGGCAGCTCTTTCTGTCACTCTGTGGTGTAGCCCAAAGGCCTTTTGGGTCACACAGAACTGATTCTCAACTTAACTTTATCACTTCTCAGTAAATGTTTTGGCCAAGTGACTTCCCAGGGTCCCCTTTTATTTATCTGTTGTGACAATGGCATTAGGACCTCCTCAAAGAATTACATTAAGGTTCAAGCACTAATCACAGTTTCAGGCAAATGCTTAGAACCTAAAAAAATCACACTACCTGCTTTTATTACCTCATTATCTGGTTTTATGCATTTTCCATGGAAATATACTTTTATGTCCATTATTTTTGCATTTTTGCACAGAAATATGAGATAAGTTATGGTATTATTTTAAATAGAGTTATATATTAACTTATATAATTTTAAAAATTATGTAACATCTATAATTTGCAC
>NC_022026.1:35384057-35386251 GCF_000317375.1 Microtus ochrogaster
CACAGAAATATGAGATAAGTTATGGTATTATTTTTTATATATATATATCTTGTAATGTATGATTTTTAAAAGAAAGCTTCTTTTATTTATATAATTTTGATTGTTTTGAATTATTTATGTAGTTATGAGTATTTTTTAATATTTAGAAAAATACAGTGAACAAAATATGAACTACTTCTACTCCCAATACATAGGCATATAAATAAGCCATGTATATATATGCATATATATATATCTATATATGCATATATATTATACATTATTAATAGTTTGGTGCCTGTGTTTATATTTTTTTCTAATTTAGATATAGTCAATGTCTATTTTGGCATTAAATGTTATTTTCTTTTAAAATACATAATTAAAACCTCATACTTAGAATGTAAAATTTAGCTTTTTTATTATAAAATTATTATTATTTTTTATTAAGCTAGTGTGCTTTCAACTTCTGTGTTAAATCTGAAGAGCAAACGTAACTTGTGGAAAAGGGCTTAATTGGCATTACACATCTAATCTCATGGTCCATTATTGAGTAAAGTCATTGCAGGAACTCAAGGCAGGGACCTGGATTCAGGAACTGAAGCAGAGACCATGCAAGAATGCTGCTTAATAGCTTGTTTCTTTGAGGCTTGCTCAGACTGCTTTCTTTACAACCCAGACGACCTACTGAGGAATGACACCACCCAGAGTGGTCTGGACCCCACAGCAATCAACTAAGAAGAAAATACTAAAACAGACAAGCCCATAGACAAATCCAATGAAGGCATTTCTCACTTGTGGTTTTCTCTCCTCCCATATGGCACTAGTTTTTATTTCTTTTCAAAGTAATAGGTATATTTAATAAACAGTAAATATAACTTGGTTTTGGTGATGATGCCATCGCTGTATGTGTATGTTCATACTTATTAAGGTGACACTTTTATCGAAAAAAAGTTAAAAACAAATTAATACATTTTATTTCTCTGTATATGTTTTCATGTGTGAGTGGGTGTACATCTCTGTGTACATAAAGGTCAGAGGTTGGTATGGGTGCCTTCTGTAATCACTTCACCTACATTGTATAATTATTTTTATTTTACTGAAAATAGTTTTTTCCCCATATAATATATCCTGATTAAGGTTTCCCCTCCAGCTACTGTGTCCAGATTTTCCCCACCTCCCTTTCCAACTATAGCTACCCCATTTCTATCTCTCATTAGAAAACAAGCAGACGTTTAAGGGATAAAAGTAAAATAAAATAAACACATAGAACTAGGACAAAATAAACATCAGACGGAAAGAACTCAAGAAAAGGTAGAAGAAACAGATAAAGAAACTGCGGTCTACTGGTTTGCATGCTCAGGAATCTCATAAAAACACAAAACTGGAAGCTGTAATATATTAAAAAATGACTTGTAGAATAAAAAAAGAGAAATTTTTTTAAAAATCAAAAAAATAAAAATAAATAAAAGAAAAAAAATCCGTTGTTGAAACATAGTCTCTAGTTTGTGCCAAGCTGAAAAAAAATCTAACCAGAACACAGATATAATTAAGGTTCCTTTGACCCTTTGGAGTTTTGCTTTATTTTATATTTTAAAATTGTATGTGTATGTCCACATGTGAATTCGTGCACATGTGACCCCAGGTACCCATGGAAAGCAAAAGAGATCATCTGATACCCTGGAGTTGGAGTTTTGGGTGGTTGTGAGCAGCCCAACATGGGCATTAGAAACTGAAATCCAGACCTCTGGAAAAGGAGCAAGTACCCTTAACCTTGCAACTATAACCCCAACCCCATATGAGATTGTTCTCTGGAAAAGCAAGTTTCTTAGAAACTGTTTACATAATCTAACCTTCAAAATGGCTATTGTTAAGATACATAAGTGTTGACTATTCTGTCTTAAGAAGGCCTCACTGATATCTTAGATAAGTACTTTCAACTTCCTAAGCATATGTCTTTTTCCATTAATGTTTGTGTTTGTATATATTAAAAGTGTTTTTCAGGAACTCTAACTTTGCTTCTTTGCTTGATACTAACATGCCCTGAAAGCAAAGTCAGGAATGCCAGTTTCATCTCCCTGAAAGGTCCTGACCAGAATTCCTCAGGCTCCTGCAGGTGGCAAATAAAACTCTATCTCCCACTGCTGTTGATAGCCTGAAATTGCCATTTCTATCTCCTTATCTCTTGTATCTTCTCTCTCTCTCTCTCTCTCTCTCT
>NC_022026.1:35386351-35392522 GCF_000317375.1 Microtus ochrogaster
TCTCTCTCTGTCTGTCTCTCTGTCTCTCTCTCTCATTCTCTTTCTCATTTCTTCCATCAACATGCTGTCATATATAAATATTCTCCCAATTTCAGAGCCACATTATAGAAAAAATGTTGAGTTGTCTTGACTCCGATTAAAGCAGAAATGTGACAAGTTTGTGTTTGTTGTTTGCTTCTTAACACTTCCCTCTTTAAAGCAAGAAGGTACTATCAAGTTACAATCTAGATAACTTGAGTTCTTGCTTCTCTATTTTCATTGTGGCTCTGGATCTTTACTTTGTCTCAGACTTTCTGATTGACTCTGCTTCTTAATCTTTTTCATCCTCTTCGAGGCCAAAGATACAGAATGAATCATTGTCCTAAACTTACACTCACCAAAAAGAGCAAATCCTTGCAAGACAGACTTTGTAAACTGGACCACTGTACTTCAAACAAGGGCAATTTCCACACGTACAACACAATACTTTGTAATCATCTTCTGAAAACAAGCATGCATCTCAATAAGAACTGTGAGGAACTACCTTGTATGTACAGTAACAATTAATAATGATGTGTGAGACTGTATCTTGAACATAATTTCATAATTATTCATACCCTCATTACTCTTGCCCTAAATATTCCTTTGATTAAATATGAAGCTCATGAAAGTATTCAAAGATATACTTGACCATCTCTGAATCCCTTTATATCCTTCTTCTCATGTGGCCACATTGAGCAAATTTTCCTAATCTCTCTCTGCTTCTGATCAAGAGACACTCCCTACAAAATGGGGTTTATTTTGCTCATTTCTTTCTATCTTGTTTCATTTCTAACTATCAGTATCTCATACCCAGACTATTCCAGACTTAGATCTTCATTGGTATGTTTTCCTTTCCTATGTTTATTTTTTCAAATTTATTTTACGTGCAGAAGCCAGAATACCTTTTTCCAGATATAACAACTCCAAGTGTCAGTGTGTCAATGCAATCACTTCTTCAAGGAAGTGGACGTGTTTAAACTCCTTTAAAGGTTTCCTATTCTTTAGAAAAACAGAAACAAAACTAATCATTCACAAATGAGACCACCTCAGTCAATCATGTCTCACCCCTGTTATTCTTATTTCTTACCTAGCAACCTTATATTCTCTGAATCATGGAAATTTGCTTTCTTTTAATTATGTTACCTTGTGCTATGGTTTTTCTTGTGCCAGATCTCCATTCTATCCTCTACTGCACTGTTCAACACAGTACCTCACTCTTATCCTACTTTTTGCATTATCTTTACTATATGATACCTCATTAACTTAAAAATACTTTCTAAATTTTAGTGTGCATGTTATTACCACAGAGAAACCTAAATCAGGACCCCTGTCCTCTGTGCTCATGTATAATATATTTTTTATTCACAAATGAAACAAGGTGAAGTTTCTTTACATGAATGTTTTCTTAGTACCTGACTCTCATTCTAGATTGCCTGATTCTTGAACATGAGGGTAAGGCATGGGCTTACCACTGTCTGCAACAGATAGCCTAATGCCAGGCTGCACACGTCCACTTCATAAATGTATTGCTTGAGTGAAAGGACAAATAAGCATCATTCGCACCATGTTACTAATCTCTTCTGAAAAATGCTAATAATTTTAATGCTAATCTGATAGATCTTCAACTTTTATTCCATTTGCTTGCTCAGAAGAATTTGAACCACAACCATATATATGTACAAAACCATGGACAGTGCTTTTAGGAAAAAAAATAGTCCTTCCCTTTACAAGAAAAGGAATGCTTTGAGCACTCATGGTTATTCATTCCTTCCTGTTTACTGGGCTAAGTTTGCTTGTTCACTAATTGAATGTGCTGGTCAATGACATTTTCCCTTTATCCTCTGTACTACTTACTTACTCTATATTATCTCAAACAACAATTGTTTTTTTAAATCATTCCTGAAATTGCCATGTTTGTTTAGATGATTCTCAAATGTACATATGCTGTCCAGAATCTTCCCTAAGCTTATGGTATATAGGAGCAAGGGTCTATCGTATAACTTCACATTTATAGTTTGAATGCACCATTAACAAATCAGGTAGGTGTAACATTGATTTAGTCACTTTACAAGATCATGCACATATACTTTTCAGTATTTGAGTATTCTCAGTATCAGGAAATGACAGCATAATAACCCAGATTTTGAAATTAGAAAGCTAATATACATTCATGTTTTTTTTCCTTTTTCTACATCCAAGACATAAAGTCAGTATCCAAACTATTCGAAATTGATTTGTTGAATTACTGGTTGACCTCATTCTTTTTTGTTATATGTTTATCATTATTACACTAGCTAGAACAGTCAATACTCTTTGTAGAGTGCTATATGCTTGTCTGCAATGTTCTCCATGCTTTCAGGTTTTTCTTTTTGAATGTATTTTTGTAGTTAAAGGCATTTTTATTTAATTGTGCATTAATCATTCTACCCCTCAATTTGAAGGGGGAAATGTCTTCATTAGAGTTGGGATAAATCTGTAGTTCCTGTGTGAAATTCTTAAGGATGTTCTTAATTTTAGAGGTGCATATCTTATCTCTGATTGGCTTCTGCTTTTATAATCATTTGTCCTTCTATTGAACCTGCTTACTTGGCACACATTGTCTTACCTCAAGGCCTTGTTCGTGAATTTCTTTTTGACTTCAGTTCCTTCATCTTACTCTCTGCCTAGTTCACCTACACAGTATTCATATCTATATTCTAGATAGATGTTTCTTGCTCTCATTTGCAGCACAGTCTAAGATATATACTGAACCTTGATACTCTGATGATTGCTGTATTTATCTCTATGGTCACTTGGTATATTATAGTATAGTTTTATATCTTTATTCATCTGTCTTTCATATCATGTTGGAACTTCTGTGATGGCAGAAATTATGCCTCCTGTGTCAGGGACCAGTTTTGACAAAAATATCATTTCCCAGGGTAGGGTCATGGGAATCAGAAATATAAGTAAAGAATATGAAGACATGTTTAAAAATAATAAAACAGAGCCCATAGAATAGTACCAGGAGGGAGTTCCAGTGAATTCTGAAATTGCCCATGTTTAATTTTCCATATGCTTTAATATCCAATATAAAAAGGGGAAGAAGGAAACAAAAGACTTCTTTAACATGATTCAAAAAACAACTCAAACAGTTAATTGCTTTAACACTTTGAAATATCAAGTCATTTGCATTCTGTTGCTTAAACAGCGAAGTCACTTTAGATTAAGTATTCGGAAGGCACTATTCCTCAGGTAACCTCATAATTACAAAAGAAGGAGCAGAAATACGCTTGCGTATCCTGACCATCTGTCAGGATGGACTGGATCTACCGGCATGAGCCACCTTAATGTCAAAAGAACCAAGTAACCACATCCTTAGTCAGGATGGTTGTCAACAATTTTTAGCAACCTCCAAACTTTGTGACCATCAGACAAAATGAAAATAGGCTTTAATTTTTGGGCTTCCACATTCCTGATAATTCTTTTATCTCTAGCACTCCATTGCAGCCCAAGGAACACTGGGGATGAATTGTGACTAAATGAATGAAATTTTCCAAATTTAATTCGTATTTGCATTTCTTGGAAAGGAATGTTTCAGTTTTGTTTTTTATCAGAGCTGATACTGAATCCAATGCCTTGTGCTTACTAGGCAAACACTCCACTGTAGAGATAAATCCCCCACTCAATCAATAGTTTAGCATATGCTACATATTCTATATGCTACATATGCTTCTACTGAGTGACACATTCATCTCACTTACAAATATGTTTAGAGCCATGCTTTTTAAAAATATTCTATCATACTATGTTCAGAGTTTAGATAGCATTTAGTGACCAGATTTTTACAGTTGCTTTATTGTAGAATTATATTCCTACAGATTAACATTATGTTTTCAGGGGCATTACTTCCTTGATCTGAAAGGGGTATCAAGTTGTTAAATTGGGTGATCTCTGAGGTTCCACCTGATGGCTGTCTGTATGAAATGACAAGTGTCCTGTTACTTTTCAGAAAGTTATAAGAATAACTGAGGATTTCATGAGGAAAATTTTTGTAGCCAAGGATAACAAGCATTTGATTATGCTAATTAGTGTGCTCTATTTAAAAATTATCCTAAGAGTCTAACGCAAATGCATCCATAATGATAACAAGACCCTGGTCAAGTGATGATGTGATGATATGAGTCAGACTTCTGCACCATAAACCACTATTGCTGAGAAGCAACTTTAATAAATAGAATGGAGGAGGACACAAATTTAGCAACCCTCGAACTAAATAATGCAAGGATAGCTAAATTGGAGAATGATAAATGGTAGCAAATTGGTAAGAATCAAAAGACCAGGTATTGCTACCCAACTGTGGCTTCTGTTTCAAAGTGGCTGGCTGCTCCCTAAAGCTGTTGGTGCATAGAAAGTGTAAAACTTCTCTCACTGAGGCAATATATCAGCTGCCCAAACCTCCCCCTCATCAGTGAAGCTTGTTAGCCTCTGACTCCTCACAATCTTTGTGGCATTGTTATCAATGATACTTCAGAAACATTTGCTCCAGAGATGTCCATTAGTGACATGTCAGGCAGCAAATATAATAGCATCAAAAAAGAAAAAAAAAAAACGACAGGAGACCCATTAATGTGTGGTGGTTGTATAGACTAGCACAATAACCAACAACAGGGCTAGCTGAATGCATCAGCATTTTAATGTTCAGTAAACTTAGTAGCAAACAATTGGAAAGATTTTACTGCTCAAGAAACTATTTACAAAAAGGAAGTGAATGAACAACTTAAGTGATCACCTTCCATAAAACATATGATACTTTCTATGACTCAAAGGAAGCTTATGTTGAAGATGATTATAGGACATTTGTGTTTTTATATAGTGTATTTAGAGCATTAGTTTATAGGTAGACTTCTTTTAGTTTTAGTTATGTACCATACATTAATTTAGTCATTTAAAAAATATTTGAATCCAACTCTTTTTGGTCTGTGGAGATACCAATGATATTAGCTACATTTGCTGTTTTGGTAAGAAAAGAGCACCCAAAAGTAATCCAAGGAAGCGAGGCTTTAGACTGGTTCTTGAGTTCAGATAATGTTGGTCCATAACGATAGGGAAAGCATGGAAACAGGAACAGCTTGTGGCCACAGTTGCAGCATTATGCAGCAATGCTCATTATAGCTCTGCTGATCAACAAGCAAAAGTCTCAATCTGGAAGAGGGAATGAGTGATAATCCTCAGGGCCAACTCCCCAGTGACCTATTTCCCAGAGGTTTTTCAAGCTCCCAAAGCTGAGCACAAGATAGGGACTAGTGGTTTTAGAGGACAGTTTTAGATCTAAAGTATAGCAGAATGTTCCTGGAGTCTGTAAGTACAGGGCCATCTTTTAATAAGCAAAATGCCTTCAGAACAACTTCAAGAGACTCCTTACTTTAAGTTTAAACACTCACTGTCCGAGAGTTCAAAGCCTCTTCAAAGATTCAAGGCAAACTCTTCCTTAAGAATCTCTGCAAAATAATAAATAGAACATTACATATTTCTATGGTACAATGCCACAGTGTAAACATTCCATTCTAAAAATAAGAGGAATGGAGCACAGCCAGGAAAGATCAGGCACAAACAAGATTGCAAACTAGCAGTGTGAACATCAAGTTCTGCAGGTTCAGTGCATTATCTGGCCTTCCAGAGGATTCACAACCACCTCAAACAGGGATGTATGAAACTATAGGGGAAATCTCACATTCAGTCTATAATGTTCATGAATAAGACAGGTAAAATTATTGTCTTTATGTCCATATCTAGTATTATCAGAAAAATATAAATAAGTAAGATATTTTGTGAGAAGCACCATGAAAAAAGTTGAACCAGAAAAAAACTAATGGTGGTCCTGGGAGAGAGGTCACAGATTTCTTTAATAATTTGACATTTGACTTGAGAACAGGTGAGCTAAGAAGAAGAGCTAGGGTAAAATCTTCTAAGCCATGAGAAATAGCAACTGAATGGCACTAAGGCCAGCATGTGTCCCCAGATCAAAGAAAAGCCAGGGTGTGACTGAGTCACAGTAAGGAAAAGAAAATGAAACAGGATTTAATGTAACTGTCATAAAATCTCCCTCTTTCTCTACTGAGAGTTCTTTCTAGCTGAGAATGATATTTAGAATATAATATTTCTTTTTTT
>NC_022026.1:35393347-35420172 GCF_000317375.1 Microtus ochrogaster
AAGACAAACATATAGGCATCCCCCTGAATATTAACCTTCATCAGGCGATGAAAGGAGACAGAGACAGAGACCCAAATTGGAGCACCGGATAGAATATAATATTTCTTAAAATAACATTTTAAAATTAATTCTTCCAGATGCTTCCTGGACAAGACATGTGTCCCTGGGTGCTGTTAGGCCAGAACACTGTTAAAAAGGAGAGTTACCGAATTTAGACACAAGTAAAATTTGCCATTGATGAGACTCTGCCTGAGAAAAATTTCAGAGATCATGGCAACAACACAATAGAAAGTCTACTTTCTCTTTTGTCTTTTCCTCCAATCTGGGAATGTTGGTATAGAAATCAGTAGCACATTGGCAAGAAAAGAACAATTCTTACAGCAAGGAACTGAATTTTGGTCCCGAAATCCAGGAGAATACTGGAACAGACTTTAGCAGAAGATGGAAGAGCGGGAAGACAAGGTGGAAAAGATAGGTAGTTTAGAAAGAAGATTAAGCTTCTATGGCAATCTGAAGACTAGAAAGATGTGCTATTCCCTTCCTCGTGTGTGCTGATAGAATCCTAAGCCATTCATGTCTTCCCCTGACTCCTTTGCATTTACACCTGCTGACAACGACAAAACACCTAATCCTAACTCACCTAGTCTTCCTTGCAAGAAAAAAATAAAATAAAACAAACCCTCTAACACATATATAGAAAGAATTACCATTAAGTGAGAACAATAACTAAAAATATCTGTTATTTAAAGTCATATTAGTAAAATTTGTATTCCATTCAAGCATTTTAAGGTTAAGATTTCCTATTGAATGCTCACTTTTCATTATGACAGATGCTCTCAGAAGTAAGATCCATTTAGAAAAGCAAACTCAAATCTAACTCACACTAAGTGATATTCTCATCCCTTCAGTATGCCTGCAACCCTCTGGCCCCCACCCCTTCAGATTCTCTTAATACTGCTTCTTGAAAATGGAAGAAACATAACACCAAGTACTCATTTTTTTCTAGAAAGAAAATATATCTTCCTCATTTTAACTGCAAATCGGTTTTTGGCGGCCAGAGGATGCTGCATCAGCAATCAAAGAATCAAGAGTGTTAGAAAAACATTTTGTGAAGTACAGAATCAAGGAAAGTGAACACTCAGCAAGCACGTTCTTGTCTTTGTGTGACACAGTTTGCTGGCTTGTTATGCACAAAAAGTGATTCATGTGACTTTCCTGGCCCGTGTATGTTTGCAGCAGTACTGCTGGCATCTTGAGATAGGCTATGCTACCTATTTTAGGCACAGAAAAGAACTACCACATTTACCTATAAAATATGCAATAGAAGAGCCATGTGTTTTACTCCACATCTGTAATATTTATTTTGTTCAACTGTGGATTTTATTTCTATTTGGTGACTATGAGGCTGTTTATTAGGTTCAAAACTATGCATGCAGCCATGGGATATTTAATTCTGGTTTTGATTTATTTTCTTTATAGAATAAGAAGTTATTCACTCTGGGCAAAGTTTTAGAACTTGTGGTCATAGCAACATTTTCCTTTACACAGCTGGTCAAGAGACAAATGAGAAATGAATAACCAAGCAAGTCAGCTGTAGATACGGAAACATTTACTGCAGTGCTTTTGATTTTCTAGTCTGCTAATTTGGTGTGATTGTTTCACATGTTTGATTTATTAAGGCTAGAATCTTGGATGAATAGGAGTGATGTGAGCATATTCTTTAGACAATCATTGAAAAAAATCTAGAAAAAAATAGATAAAAAGTTGTTTGGAAACAAATTGTATGGTGACATAAATTGACACTTGTGCATTACTGACTAAACTTGCTGGAACAGTTTAATTGTAAGTTAAATACATTTGTGCACTGGCTACTATGAATAGGCACAGTTGTAGCATGAGGGCCAGGCTCGTTGGGGTTTCTGCCCCGCCCTGTCCCCCAGTCGTTTAGTCCCAGAGAAAATCATACAGAGATCTCCATAAGTTATAAAACTGATTGGCCCATTGGCTCAGTATTCTTATTATCTCTTGAAGCTTATATTAACCCATTATTCTTATCTATGTTAGCCATATGGCTCGGTATCTTTCTCAGCAGGAAAGCACACAACTTGCTTTTTCGATGATCTGAACAGGACTGGGGAGGAATAAATGGGCTTCCTCCTTCCCAGAATACTCCTGTTCTCATCGCCCTGCCTCTATTGTCTGTCTGGTTGACCAGCCTATACTTCCTACCTGGCCAATCAGCATTTATTTAAAACACGATTGACATAATACAGATAATTCTCCCCCATCACACAGTGAATTCTTAGATGTGCATATACAACACTCACATAGCATTTGAATTTAATATAGATCAAATTGAGCCAAGCAATACCCTTCTCAAACTTGGTTCTCCTTCAAGGGTTTAAACAGAAGGGTACTAAATGATTCAAGCAAGAAACATGTAATCTAACTTTTGTTAGCTTGTTTCATCCCACTCTCCATTAGTACTCAGAATTGCTGCCATGTAGTTTTGAAGGGGTTTCTGTAGGCATCATACAAAGAAGTGAACTCCACAAAGATAAAAATGTAAACACCGTGCAAACTATCTTCGTTAACCAGGATCAGACATCAGGGAGTCTAATAACAGATAGTTAATTGTCAATACATTTAAACTGAGTATCATTAGGAAGAAGTACCCTGGTGTAATACAATCCCTATTGCACAAGGAAGCATAATTACATTGAAAGTCAACTAAGGATACATGTTACTTCCTCTGAGAAGATGGGTGCTAAATGCTAGCTGTACTAGCTTTAGGACCTAAGGGTCTGGACTTTCTGGGTCACGCAGAAATCATAAATGTCATTTGGGCTACTAGCCACCTCTGGTACTACTTGTGGGAATTTAGGGAAGCTTCTACCTATCAGGGTCATTTAGTTATTAGCCACCTCCTATCCTGGTTGTAGGAACCAGATATGGCCTGGCCCAAGGGATAACACAGACAGATTACTTCTAATTCTCAACTTTCTGGATGGAAGAACAGGTTTTTCATCTTCCCCATTGGAAAGACAAATCCTGAATGTTTTTCATTCCTGGGTTCTCTGGAGACCTGTGGACATGAAAGTCTTCATGGTAGACTCCCAGTGTAGTTTCTACAAAACATTGTTACTCCTCAGCTCAGGACCTTTCCACATGCTATGTTCTCTGCATAGAACACTTCCTTCTTTTCCCTCTCTTCCTTCCACCCTTTCTCCTTTTTCCCCTTCATTTCAGATTTTACTCTGCAGAAAAGGCCTTGTTGTATACTCTAAATACCATATAGGCCTTAAGCATAATGGCCAGGCTTGTAAGTAGTATGTTTTTCTCATGGAAATCTAGGTGATATGGAAGCCAACAACACCTCTCTATTTTATTTTAACTTTTAAAGTGTTATTTTGGGCCTGGAGAGATGGCTTAGCAGTTAAGAACACTTGCTGTTCTCCCAGGGGATCCAAGTTTAGTTCCTAGCACTCATATCAGGTGGTTCACAATCCCCTGTAACTCCAGCTCTAGGATATCAGAAGACTCTGGTCTCTGAGAACACTTATGCTTATGTGTACATGCCCATCTGCAGACACAAACACCTACACATAACTAAAAATGGCTTAAATAATTTACAAAAGATTTTATTTACATGTGTATGTGAGTCTATGTACATATGTCAGGGTGCTCCTGGAGGTCAGAAGTAGGCATGGGATCCCCTGAATCTAAAGCTACAGGCATTTTTGACCTAGCCAATTTGAGTACTGTAATCCAAATACCAGTCCTCTATAAGAGCAGTAAGTGCTTCCTCTTCACTCCTAAGCCGGTTTTTTTTTCCAGGCCCCAGTTCTTTATTTTGTACTGTCACATCGTATAGAACTTAGCAATATACTAAATGCATCAAGAAATTCACTTGCTCTGGTATTATATCAAAATAAACTCATAATAAATTTAAAATATCAAAAGTTTAAAACTTATTACATATGGCTAACCTACTGAATAGTCACGACATTGCAAAACCTGCTTTACAGGTATTCAGAACATTGCATTGGCCTACAATTGCACAAAGTCACCTCACTGAAAGTCTATTTTATCATAAAGTGCCAAAAATGCTACATGGTATGGTATTTTATATGGTATTTTAACATATATGGTATTTAATATATATGGCATATATTATAATATATATAATATAATATATATGGTATTTTAACACATGCTACATTTTACTTAATTGTAAATTCTCAATAGTTTGGCAGGCTCACGGGATCCAAAAGTTATCTCCCTAGTGCATTTGTGTGAAAGGCTTAGGATGTATCTATTATTAGATATTTTTCAGAATTATTCCTCCATAATATTTGTACTCGTGACAGATGGAGTAATTAAATGAGATACTACTTTATTTTTCCTTAACGTTAATATGAAGGATATGTATGCATGAGAGAGCAAAAAACATATGAATGGTATTTTTCAAGGCTTTATATCACCCAGATAATATTTTCCATGCATTGAAACACATAAATTAGTACAATCATGCTAAAAATCTAGTTTCCCATGATAAGTTCATGCAGCATCCATATATAAGTGCAGAGCTATATATTTAATATGTTTAAATGGTCTAATTATTAGAACTTACATACAAGTGGGAATTTCATCTTTGCTGATTCTTTCTTTTTTCATCTCAGAAGCATATTTTCTTCACCACTTCTTTTTCCATCAATGCAGCAGTGATATATATATATATATATATATATATATATATATATATATATATATATATACCTGTTAACTGATTTTTAAGGAGTGACCTCCTCCAACAGAATTTGCTTTTCAAGTAGAAATCCTAAATAGATGGACTTTGAGTATTAAGAAGTAAAAGTAACTGTGAATGATCATCATAAAAATTGATAATTTCAAGCTAGGAGCTTAGTCTAATAAAAACATATTTACAGAAACCCTTAAAATTGTAAGAAATGATACAGAAAGTAATGCAACAATTGATGCAAGAACATCAAAACAGACTCCATTTAAGAAATAATATATCAGTTGTATGCATTTTAAATTCATTTCCTTAGACATTTTTTCTCTGTCTTCCAAAAACTTTAAATTGTAATGTTTACTTTAAAGGCTCATTGTTGATATTAATATAGCATTAAAGTATGTTATACTCTTTGGTTTTGTTTAGATTGTCATTATGTATATGGCAAAGAACATACAATTAATTAGAAGTCAATAAACACACACATAAAGAGATAGGAATAAAATTTTAGTAGATGGAATAACTTTTGGTTTGTAACTACTTGAGGGTATAAAGTAATAAATATAATACTAGCAATAATGAATTTAATAATAACAAAACCAAAATAATTCTTTTTAAATGTGTGTTTGGGGAGGAAAATGAGAGTATTTATGGAGAGGCTCTGGTGCATACTGAACGAGCCTGCCAGAAGTACAAAATTGGCATGGTAGTCAAAAGCAACATGTCTATCATAGTGGCTAGGAAATTTCTGTAAGTGAGGAAATTCATGGATATTTATATTGAAAGGAGATATCTATTGACCAGGTTATCCCAAAAGTATTCCTTACACACATAGCAGTAAATATTTAACATTTGACCAATTAAAAAGGATTTCAAACCTTCCTATGTAAATTGACAGTCAATGTTCAAGAACATTCTAATTGTATCATCTATAGACTTCTCTCTTCAGCAATTAGAGATGTTAGACTTCAGTAAAATTGTATTTTCTTAGTGCTGAGGAGCAACCATTGTCCACCAATACTATATTCATCAAATTTAGCTCTCAAGAATGAGAAAAATAAAAATTTATTGCTTATAAAGTTTAACAGAATTGACAAATCACACATCACTTTCTTTAAAAAGCCATTCTTGTCACATGCCACTATGGCTATGGTGGTTATACCTTGCCTAGACAGTCATTATCATAGCTCATAGGGGTCGCAGCTGATTGAGAATAATGGTTACTTTTTTGGCCCAATAGTGTATGTAGAACCTTTGAAAGCTGCGAAAGCTAGCCAATAGAGATGAAGCTTCCTGGTAGGTACTAGAATGAATTCTCTGGGTCCCATGACTCGAATTTGTGCTATCTTCAGCAACAATATTTTATCAAGTTCTGGAGGGTAACAAAGAGCAACAATTATGTAATGTTTGGGTAGAGGGGTACATGAGACCCTAAGACCAAATACCCTGAAAAGATGTAATCCTGCATAATAATATTATTAGTCACACACACACACACACACAGACATATGCACACACACACATTAATACCTTCTAATCCATTAACATTGACACAACACTGTTAACAAAATTTAGAGAACTTATTTATACTTAGTTTTTATGTCTACTTTTTAAATGTGAATTTCTTCGGTTTTCCTTCTGCTTGTATTGAGGATTCTGCCAGATGGTGTACATTATTTGTTTCATGCACCAAATAGAATCCATAAAATTATAAATAAATACCCTACTACAGTTATCTATATTTTCGCTAATTTAGTGTTTTTTAAAATTATTTTCAAAGAATAGCTAATGCCAATATTCCTCAAATAATTCTAGAAAATAAAAACAGTAGGAACATTTTCCAAATAATTTTATGAGACTTCAGTTACCCTGATACCCAAACTACACAAAGATTCAACATAGAAAGAGAATTAGAGATAAATTTCCCTTGTAAATATCCATGTAAAATGCTGAATAAAATACTTGTAATCTGAATATTCAAAAATATATCAAAAGATCATTAACCATGATCAAGTAGGCCACATCCCAGAGATGCAGGGATTATTCAACATCTGAAAACTAGTAAATGTAAACTTATATAAGTATACTGAAAGAAAAAGATACCTGATCATCTCATGATATGAAAGAAAAACTCAAATACAAAAAAAAAAACAACTTTGATAAAATCTGACACTTCATTGTAATAAAAGTCCTGGAGTGATTAGGATTACAAGGTACATACCTCAACATAACTTGTTTATAGTTTATAGAAAGTCAGTTTACAGAAAGTCTACAGCCAACACTAACGTAAATGGGGAGAAACTCAATAAATTCCACTAAAATCAGGAAGAAAACAAGGTTTTCCACTCTCTGCAGATCTATACAATATAGTACTTGAAATTCTAGCTAGAACAATAAAACAACTAAAGGAGATAAAGAGGCTGCAAATGGGAAAGGAAGATGTCAAAGTATTTCTATTTACAAATGATATCATAGCATACTTAAGTAACCCTAAAAAATCAGCCAAAGTGGCTAACTTACATATATATATATATCAGTATCCCTTCTATATACAAATGACAAACATACTTCAAACAAAATCAAGGAAACAGCTACCTTCACAATAGCTTCAAATAATATAAAATAGCTTAACTCTAACCTCTCAAGTGAAAAACCTGCATGACAAAAACATCAAGTCTTTGAAGAAAGAAACTGAAGAAAATGTTGGAATATGGAAATATATTCTATGCTGATGGATCAGGAGGAATAACCTAGTCAAAATGATCATCCGACCAAAACGAATCTACAGATTCAATGCAAAGACCATAAAACAATTTCAACACGATTCTTAACAGATCTTGAAATGACAATACTCAATTACATATGGAAACACATACAAAAACAGGATTATCTAAAACAAATCTGAACAATAAAAGATCCCCTGGAGGTATCAACATTTCTGATTTCAAATTGTACTATAGAGGTATATTAATAGCAACAGCATGGTATTGGCATGAAAACAGACACAATAATCAATGGAATCTTGTTGAAGACTCATAAATCCACATGCTTATAGACACCAAAATTTTTGTTACGAAGTCAAAATACACACGAGAAAAAAGAAAACATTTTCAACAAATTGTGCTGGTCAAAATGGATGTCAGTATGTAGAAGAATGCAAATAGATCTTTATTTATAACCCTGCACAAAACTCAAGTCCAAGTAGATCAAAGACCTCAACATAATGCCAGGTACACTGACAGAAGAGAAAATGGGAGTATACCTTCCTGAACAGAACACCAATAGTGAAGGCACTAAGCACAACAATTAATAAATGGGACCTCATGAAGCTAAAAACTTCTGTAAGACAAAGAAAACAGTCAATGGGACAAAATAGCAGCCTAAGTAATGGGTATAAATCTTTACCAACTCCACATCTTATGGAAGACAAGTATTCAAAATATATAAAGCACTCAACAAACAAGACACCAAAAAGCCAAATAATCCAGTTAAAAATGTGGTATAGATCTAATCAGAAAATTCTCAAAAGAGTAATCTTAAATGGCTGAGAAACACTTAAAGAAATGTTCAATATTCTTAGCCATCAGGGAAATACAAATAAAAACTACTTTGAGATTCCATCATTCACCTGTCAGCACAACACTGTGTCAATAACAGAAGTGACAGCTCGTGCTAGAGATGATTGGAAGCAAGCAGGAACACTCCCCTATTGCTGGCGGGAATGTAAACTTGTATGGCCACTGTGAGAATTAGTATGCTGGTTCCTCAGAAAATTGGGTATCAGTCTACTCAAGATCCAGTTATACCATTCTTGGGCATATACCCAAAGGGTGCTCTTTCCTACTACATGGACACATACTCAATTATTTTCATTGCCGCTGTATTCATAATAGATATTAGCCAGATACTGGAAACAATCTAGATGCCCCTCAACTAAGAAAATAGATAAAGAAAATGTGGTACATTCACACAGTGGAATATTACTTAGTTTTTCTAATGACATCATGAAATTTGCAGGCAAATGGGTGAAACTAGAAAAATTCATCCAGAATGATATTATAACCCAGATCCAGGAAGACCAACATGGTGTTTATTCACTTATAAATGGATACTAGCTGTTAAGTAAATGGAAATCAAGCTACAAGCTACAGAACTGGAGACAACAGGTAAAGAGGAAATCTCTAGCAGGGACACATGGATCTTCCTGGGTGAGGGAAATAGAAGAGATATCATGGGATAGATTGGGTGGGCGATGGGACAGGAGGCAGAGAGATTGCTTTGGGTGAGGGATAGATTGCAGGGAGATATGACTGGAATTGGGGGGCATTTGCATAGTGGTGTTGAAACCTCTTACAGTGGAAACTTTCTGGAATCTATTAGAGTGACCATAGTAAGGACTCCTAGTAATGGAGGATATGGGATCTGAACTGGCCATCTTTTATAGCCAGACAAGGCTTTCAGTGTTGGATTGGGTTGCATTTCATTGATTTTTTGGTCAAAGCTGTCTCCTGGAAATCCTCAAACAACCGAGGTTTATGTAAGGACAGAAGATTGCTCTCTGAAAAATGACAGTGGGCCCACATTGTAGAGGACAAGATCCATACCACACAGTTCAATGTGAACAGAGAGAATTCAAGCTGGTACCTGTATGGAGCCTTCACCACTATCTATTTGGTGAAGAAAGGTATTCTACAGGCTACTGAAACAGAAACCTGGACAACAATCCAGTCACAAAAACTTCAACCTATGATCTGACCTTCCTTCAGGATGTGGTGGGGCAATGGTGGTTCAGAACTGGGAGTGACCAACCAATGTCTGCTTTAACTTGAGGCCCATGCCATGAGAGGGAACTTCTGCCTGACAGTGCCTGGACAGCCAGAACTAGAGACTGGATAGCTCAGAGACCTTAGAGTAGCACTAAACACAACTGGCCAAAAAAATCATTAAAATGATTCTTAATGGTATTTTACTATACTCATAGATTGGTGGCTTATCCAGTCATAATCAGAAAAACTTCCTCCAACAACAGATGGGAGTGGGTGCAGAGACCAATAGTCAGACATTATGAAAACAGATTTTAAATTGGAGGTCTCCATCAGATCTGTCTCTCATGAAAGTAGAGGAGGAAGCATTATAGAGATCAGAGAGAATATGAGGGACACCAGAAGAGCGTGGCCCACTGAATCAACTAAGTAAGGTTCATATGTGCTCAAAGAGACTGAAGTGGAAAGCATGGGGTCTACATGGGTCTACTCTAGATTCTCTTCATATTTGTCATGGCTGTCAGCTTGGTATATTGGGGAAAACTCCTAACAGTGGGATCAACTGTTTCTCTGAGTCTTTGGCTTGCTATTAGGAATCTTTTCCCCCTATCATGGGCTGTTGCCTTGACCAGCACCCATGTGAAGGCATTTGCATTGTTTTTTGTCCTGTTTGACTGTTGTCTCTTGGAGGCTTGCTTCTTTCAGAATGGAAAACAGGCAGGAATGGATCTAGGTGAGAGGGGAGGTGGGGGGAGATGGGATGTATGCATGGAGGGGAAATTGTGGTCAGGACGTGTTATATGAGAAAATAATCTATTTTCAATAAAAAAGAATCTGCAGTTGAAAGTATTTTCACAAAATATCTTGAAAATATGGTGTCAATTATTTAAAGCCTTTATGGTTTTCAATATAGACTTATTCAAAGGCATGCCCCCAATAAGTTCTTTTTTTCAGGCGTTTTCTACTTTAATTTTAAGATATAGGATTGAGATATATCTTGGCATTTTATCTTTGGATTTTTTGACAAGTTTTACTTAAACTTTTAAAATTGTAAACTTCTGTCTTTTGTCAAATTCTAGAAAATTTTAGCTCCTATTTCTTTGGACACTTTTTCTTTCATGGTCATTCTTTTTTCCTGTCTCCTCCTTAGGTTCTGATAGCACAAATGTTACCACTTTTGCATTTCTGTACTTAGAAACCTAGACTTCATTCTTTCTTTTTTTCTGTGGTTCATGGTGGATGATGATCTTTAAATTCACTGATTCAGTCCTCTGTCATTTTGACTGTACTACTAAAACCATTGACTTTTTCTATTACTTTTATTTTAATTGTTCTGTTTTTCTGGTTGTGCGACTTTTATTAGACATTGCATGACTTCCTTTTTATTTCAGAAAAATTTGTAATTGTCCATTGAAACATTTCCATGCTGATCATTTTAAGATCTCTTCAGAAATATCTCACTGTATAATTCATTGTGTTTTCTAACACATGCTGTACTTTGCCTGGTTTTCATACCCCAGATGAGTTTTGCTTTCATATGGCCTATTTTGTCTGCTACATTTGACATCTCTGGCTCCTATTTAATGTTCTCCTGCTTTATTAGCAGTCTTCTGTTGAGATATTGGCTTGGGCGGAAAAGTGAAGCACAGGCTCCAAATGACCTGTTATATAAAGAGGGTGAAACTCCAGCTTTCCCACCTACTCTGATGACATTGTTCCTGAAAAGATGGAACATTGACACCACCTTATTCCTCTGAGAGGACATGTGTGATCAATTTTTTGGAGGTCACATTGATAGCAGGGAAAACAGCAGAAGGCTAGCTCACTCCACCTTTGTGCTTTAGGATGTATAGCAGAATCTCAGATCTCTTTAGGACCCCAAGAATACCAGCCTAGGTGATTTGATTCCAGATAGATTGAAGTTCCCTGTCGAACTGTGCTGACAGGAAGAGGAGAACAGACTGTCACCAAGCCAATAACCAATGTGTGATATTTCATCTTTTGACATATAATGAAGCTTCCACACTAAGTCGGACAGATGTAATGCCAGTGAGTTCTGTTCTAAGATGCCTTGTTCAGTTTTGTTATCCATGGGTGAGTGTGGAAGTATAACATTCTCATGACATCTGAAATAGACAAAGAGTACAAGGTTAATATTACTAACTAGTGCTCCTTTGTTTAATTTAATTGATAGATGATACTGGATATGATCCTTAAGAGAATTGGAAGTCATGTGAGGTTTCCTGACAGGGAGATAGAAGATCATTCTCGTGTTTGGAGGATCACAAGTCAGGAAGAAATTCAACATCACTTTTTTTCCATCAGACAATGTTAGGAAAAATTGACTACTTACTAGCCTCTGCCAATGCCACTCAGCAGTGAAATGGAAGCACACTTCATTTTAACTGGCCTGAGAGAAGTCCCATTAGGCCCCACTGAAACTATAACATGGTTGGGAGATGAAGACTGTGGTATCTATGTTGTATCTATTACTGTTTTATTGTAGTATAGGCCAGTAGATTGAAAAAGGTTTTTTTTTTTCTATTGTTGGAACACCATTCTCTGGTACTATGTTTAGAGAAAACATGTTTCCCTGTGGCTTTTTCATTGTGTCTACTCATACTTCCTTGTCAAGAACTAATGAAGATGTAAGAAGTACCAGGAGATTTCCTACATGCCCATCTTTATGCTATGGGTTCCTTAACAACTCATCTTCATTATCTCTACCAAATATTTCGTATATTTCTTGGTTATGTAATGCCTGAGGTAATTTTAGTTGTTAAAATGGAAGCTCTAGCACACAGATTTCCACTTCATACCAGTGGCAATCATTTGATTTATGTAGTGAAAAATAAAGTTAAATGCATAAGTCCTTATCCCAAATCTACAAATATGTTTAATGCAAAAGCTAAGGATACAGCCTGTCATTTAAGGGTACTTACTGATCAATCATGAGGACAAGATTTTGGAACCAGCACCCATGTACCAAGTCTGGCATCTTACAAATGCCTTTGACTCCAGCTCCAAGGGATATTTCATCAGTATGTGTGTGTGTGTGTATGTGTGTGTGTGTACGTGTGTGTGTGTGTGTGTGTGTGTGTGTGTGTGTGTGTGTACAGGCACATGTATAGGTTTCTGCAAATGCACACAAGTATACAGGCTCTCACACACAAATAATCAGGTAAATAAGTATGTTTAAAGGAAGTAGAATAGTCTATGATTATGATCATTTAACTTTAAGTTCTTTATTTTGTATATTAAAAACTACTAAATTTGGGTCTGGGACCAGATGGCTTCATGAATAAAGTGTTTACCGTACAAGTATGAGGAACCAAATTCAGAATACCAGTATCCATGCAATAGATGGATGTGGTGATACAGATTTGTAATCCCATTTATGAGGACATGGAGGCACATGGATCCCTGTGACTCACTGACCAGCCACTCTCGCTGAGAACACCAAACGCAGAATCCACACAGACACCCCAATCTTAAACCTTTTCAGACATCTGTCTATGTACAATGTCCAGGCTTTGTGAGAATTTAAAGCTATTGTCATTTGTTATTGCTATGCCATTCAAAAAAGTATTGCTTCCATGTGCGTATGTGGATTGAGAAAAGAACATCCTTAAGTCACAGAAGAGTGTTAAAAAATGCTCGTCTTTGAATGGTGAAATTATGGGTTGTTTTACACCACTCTTTTGTACATTTTCTCATTTTCTAAATTACCTACAATAAGCATGGACTACTTTTAGAGTAATAAAAAGCCACACATCATTTTTTTCTTTACTTTTTGAAGCTTACATTCCTCTTTGGGAGTTAGGCTCATTGGGTATGCCAGATAGTCACTCAACTAAGTGAAAAAGATTTTAATTAAATAAATCATTAACTTTGAGAATAAATCTGTGCAGGAAAGTATGACTAAATAATTTGCTAATTTTTAAACTGTTGTGGTCATAATCCTTTTTTGTGTGTGTGTATGTAGGGGGAGGTGGGGTGGGGTGATTCCTATCATAAACTAAGATGCATAGCAACATTTTCTTTTATAGTGGTCAAAATTAGGACAAGAAGTGTGAATTAATAAATAAAAGCATTTAATTGACAGTATCTTTTTAAAGAGACCAGGTTTGGTTAGAACCATTTTTGTGTCACCTGGTAGGAGGGCCATAAATAAAAATGCAAGAGATGTTTGGGGAACTGGGGCACAAGATCTTAATGCAAAACTCTCCTAAGAATCCTTATGGATTTCTGCAACTGGCAGAATTGTTTTTATTAACTGTTTCAGAATTGCATACACACACACACACACACACACACACACACACTCCTGTGTGAGCACAAACACACAAAAACAACAACAAGAAAGAATAAAAAATTCCTTTATGTTTAGAAACCCCCAGGCAATGAGATTCATCTCACCTCTTTCATATCATCTTTTGGACTCTGACACTGTAATTAGTCCTTGCCAAATTTCTGTAGGGTAAATGTAGACCAAATCTTAGTCACAACCAGGAAGGCACTGCATTTGTTGGGCAGTAGTCAGTAACTGTGTGGGCCTGAGGCAATGACTTTGATCTTTGCTCTTCTTCTCCCATATTAGTCAGCCTCAGGCTGTCATGCTAAATGGTCAGCTCTCTCACTTTTGCCTCTTTTTCCATGCTATAATATTGAGTCTTAAGCATTTCTTCTTTATTTGTCTGAGTCATTAAAAGGCAGATAAAGCCAACTCTATTTTTTTTTATTTTTTTTTTTGTTCTGATGCAATCATACAATTTAGCCTATTTAACTTTAAAAAAATGAATTAGGACTTCTTCAATGTAGCTAGAATGGGAAACAAATCTGAGAATATACAAAATATATACTACCAAACCAACGATTAATAGCTGTTCAGCAAATCCTGCCATCTGTCTCATGTTTAAACTTCTAGAGAGTACAATGTCATCCGTGTTAATTATTTTGAATTCAGCAAACATTTATTGAGCATTTCTACTTCCTGCACAGCTTATAGTTTATTCATTATTTTTGTTCAATGAGTAGCTGGTTAGAGATATGCCATTTTGCATTGTGAATGTGAATTGTAGCCTCATATATGCACCTATCATGCATTAAATGAAACAATGTGGTACAGGGCAATGAACTCCTTTTTTATTTTCTATTTGAATGTTGTAAACCAATTATTATATCCTTTGAAACTCAGTCAGCGAATATAATTTTAAAAGACAATAATGCTAAATTTCCTAATCCAATTTTTATACACAACTTAAAAAGCATTTTAAAAACAAATATGAAATTATGAAGTGCTTTGCAAAGATGAAACACATATAAATATTCTAGGAGATCATTTCTAAAATAATATTATATCATGAGATCAAAGATCATTGTAAACACCCTACACAATATTTATGTGTTTGATAAGTATAAATGACCACATTTCCATGGACAAAAACCCTTTTCAGAGAAAAGTGGCAGAAAAAAAAAAGAATCTCTTTTTTCAATCTGGAATTTTTATGTACTAGTCCATTTTTTCTTTTTTCTACCTTAATGAATAATTTGATTAAAACAGTTTGAATCTTATAAATGTTGTGAAATAAAACACACATCTTGCTCAGCATTATAACTAATAGTTCAAAGCTTGACAATGTGACTCGTGATTTAAAATGGGATCAAAGATAGTGGCGTGCGAATCCTGTGCTTTTCAGATGACTAAGTCAAGTCGACATGAAATTAAGGGATAATTTTCATGAACTCCTGTTTATTTGGAAGTATCCACAATACAACATGGCTTGATAATTTTTAAACAATCTAAAACCTCAATTGTCAAATTACTAGAGTAATGAAATGATTTAAAAGACTCCTCTGACAGCTATTTTCTTAAGATCCAGTCTGCATCTCACAAAGCTGATGTTTAAAGTTAAGGTCAAAAAATATCCATGGTTTGGGGGTTATTCTAGCCACAATGTTCTCTTATAGAATTAAATGCCTTATCTCTTCTATCTGAATTTTTATTCAGTAAACTGCATTTTTTTTTCAGCATATTTTGAAAACTATGTATCATTTAAATAGCCAAATAATTTTATTAAACTAATATATATCAAAGCACCTAGACAAATATGTTATATAAATATATTTTAAATATTTTATATTATATTAAATATTTACATATATATATATATATATATATATATATATATATACATATATATTTCAGTAGGTGCTTTGGTTACAATGAATTTCAGTTATGAGACCAATCATACCCCAATTGTCACAGACAGGGAAGACAATGAAAGCATGCTTATAGTCATTTCAAACATATCCAAATGCCATAAGCCCAATCAGTGAGTGCACTGTTTGCCTCAGTGTATTTCTAAAGATTCTGAGCTTCTTCAAATCTGGCCATGTTCTTTGTCTTTAAGACTGTTTAAGAGATGAGATGATTTTGATTCAAATTCAATATCCAAAATACCAAGCTCTACACAATAATCTGAAACATTACCTGTGCATTACTTCTAACTCAATATGCAGAAAACACTTACCCTCTGACATTTCCAAGTAGTAAATCAGTCCCATCTGTCCCTAGGCTCTGTTTTTGCTGCTTCTCCTTACACTGTTCAAGGGCATTCATCATGTTCCTTCCATTAGCATACACCATAAAGATGTGTTGTTCTGACACCTGTATGTCAGCCAAGTTACACTTCAGGGATGCCAAAATACCTTATCATATTGTCATGAACATCACCCATTTTTTTTTCCATTGAAAATCTCTTTGGCATTCTGAGAAAAGATGACTGTACAGAAATTTATCATTATTGATTGTATTTTGTTTGAGAAGAACCCAATGTCAGTTACATTATAGTTGTTCTGAAAGTGGTTTTTAATGTCATTGAGATCAAAATTGTGATAGTACAATTCTTTCTTCAAAGATCAAATACCAAAATTGTAATTTATTTGACACTGTGCTTGTTAGTATTTTGTCAGCTTGACACTAGCTCTTATCATTTTGGAAGAAGGAATCTTAATAGAGAAAATGCCTCCACCAGATTGACCTGTAGAAAAGTTTGTGGGGCAGGTTGTTGCAGTGACTGATGTGAGAGGACCACCAGTTCTATAAAGGTGGTCCTTAGTGGTTTAAAAATACACACTAGACAAAGCATGTGGAGCAAGAAATTAGGCACCTTTCCTCCATGATTCTTGCTGCTGCTCCCACTTGAGTTTCTGTTCTCACTTCCCTCAGTGATGAACTGTGATTGTGATATGTAAGCCAAATAAACCCCTTTCTCATCAAGTTGCTTTTGGTCATGATGTTTGCCACACCAATAGAAAACACACTAGAACAAAAAAATTTTTGTACATTATATAAATATTACACAGATTAGTTTTGTATTTCATAGGGGGAAATGTATATTATGCCACACATATATGACAATTGTGACCTCACTAACCACAAATAACTTAAAAATCAAATTTCTTGATTCTCTTTATTTTTTTTTTCATCCAGAGTATCACAATATAACCCTGGCTGGCTGGGCTATATTTGAGGCTGACCTTGAACTCACAGAGATCCCTCCCCTGTGCCTCTGTCTCTGCATCTGAAGTGCTAGGATTACAGGCATATTACATCATATTCAACCTATATGATTTTCATTTTATGTTCATACTCATTACTGTTACTTTTACTGAGACTTTTTATCTTAACATGCACAATCTCATATTTCTCTAATTATTTCTTTGTCTGCTATAATACTTCAGAGGTAAGACAAATGTATTCTTTTGAGAAATTGAAAAGTAAATAGATTAATGTAAAAGTGATGATACATACAGATTGCAGAACTCCTGAATATAAGAAAGTAACCTATACTACTTCATGGTTGGATGATTAGTAAAAGTTTTATGTAAAGAGAGGTAGAAGTAGGATTTCCTATTAGTTAAGAGCTTTCAGACTTATAATGTTTTCAAATTTAAATTTACTTTTAAATTATGTGTATGTATCTGTTTAGAGTTACATGGACATTAGTTCAATGCCAGAAGAGATTAAAGAGATGCTGGAGTTACAGGTATTTGAGAACTACTCAATATGGGTACTAGTAACTTAGGTCCTTCAGAAGAGTGTTACCTTAACTGTTGAAACATCTCTCCAATGCCTCAAAGTTGTAATGTGAGAGTCCCCTCTGTGTGCTGTGATTACCATTAATGAATAAAGAAATTGCCTTGGCCTGTTGATAGGGCAGAACTTAGTTAGGTGGGGGAGGACTGGGCTGAATGCTGGGAGAAAGAAGGACTGAGTCAGGAGGAGCCTACCACCATAGATAGATGTGCTGAAACTTTGCTGGTAGGCCACAACCTTGTGGTGATATACAGCTTAATAGAAATGGGTTGGGTTAAGATGTAAGAGCTAGCCAATAAGAAGCTAGAGCTAATGGGCCAAGCAGTGATTTAATTAATACAGTTTCTGTGTGATTATTTTGGTTCTGGGCAGCTGGGATGAACAAGTGGTTCCTTGCAACAGCATTGTGTTTTGTGACAAGGAATAAACTCAAGAAGTTTGAATGGATGAAGCAATAACTTTTACAAGCCACATATTCTCCATGTGGACCAGTCAAAAAGATTATTTATTTTTAAGATACCTAATATTTATGACTGTTTATAATTCTTATTTATGATGTACAGATTTTTAGGGCTCCAGAATTTCTATAAAGTCACTGTATATAGGCATGTATCTTTGTGTATATACAAACATGTTGGAGTCAGATTTGAAGGAGATAGGCTTAGTGAGGCTCAAGAACCTTGTTTCCTATCACTGATGCTCCAGTTTTTAAACGTTCATTCCGTATTCTCATGTAGACAGTTTACTAGCCAGAATACTCATTGCCTGGTTTCTAAGTCTCCTGCAGATGAATTTATTGTTTTACAAGTGCTTCCAGTCAAGTCTGGTTATATAAGCCTATAATCCTTTCTACAGAAAAGGTTCAGGGATGGTGTCAGCATTTCTGGCATCACTAGTCAGCCCAAGTGTCCTACAGCCACAAATGTGTTGTTAGTATTCAGACAAATCCTTAGTCATCCCAGGGACCTATGGCCATTTATCCCTATGTAATCTATGCCCATGTGCTGTGTAGCTGCCTAAGACCCTGTACTTACATGCTAAGGCCCTTTAAAAGCAAGATCCACTCTTTCCTCTCTCTATTTCCACTACTTTCCTTTCTAAGGCAGGCCTCCATGACCTTATTTTCATTCCCTAGCAATAAACTTTCTAGTGGGTTTGTTCTCACTGCCACTAAACTACAACAGAGGGCAATTGTAGCTGACCCCCACCACACACACACACACACACACACACACACACACACACGCACAAAGAAAAAATGCAAGAAGGGATAATTTTTACTTTTACAATTTAAATGGAAACTCCATGAGTGACATTAGACTTGAGAGATTGCAATGACATGCTACAGGCTGGGGATGTCAACAGTAAAGCACTTTCCCAGCATGTGCATGACACTGATTGCATTCTCTACCCTTATAAAAAGATGTTTCAGACAGTGTCATCCTGCAGCAGATGGGAACAAATATGAGACCCACAGCTAGACATTAAGTAGAGTGGGAGACCTTAGAATACTCACCACTAAATGGAATGTCTCCATCAAATCCCTCAGAGCTCAGGGAATCACTCCCCTCCCCTCAGAAAAAGGAAAACAATGGCTCTGGCAATGTACTGAGTATGGGACACTCATATTGCAGATGGCATACTGCAGTCATTTAGTGTATATGATTATCTACAGTGATCATTCAGCATAGGGGTAAATTTTAGTCCTGAGTTTTGATAAAAAAAAAGGTTTTGGAAGGAATATGAATATATAGAAAATGCTGAAATAATATCAAGGTTTACCTTCATTCGTTGGTTTACATTATTCAGGTAATAATGGATAAATTTATAAATGAGAATTGTGAGTAAAACCACTTTTAAAAGTGCTTTAAATATAATGAATACATGTAAAACTATTTTATGTATTCTTCAAAAGCTTCATACAAGTATACAGCATAATAGGATCCCATACATTAGCCATTGTCTCCCTTTAGCTCATCTCAGAATCCCTGAGTACATCCCCTTTCTCAATTTCATGTCCCCTTCTGATGTGGGATTCCCATCTATATGTGGGATTATCATTAATGAATAAAGGAACTTCTTTGAGCCCATAGCAGAACTATAGGGGAACAGAGCTAGGCAGGAAAAATTAAAAGGAATGCTGCGAGAAAAGAGGAGGAGTCCGAGAGGAGCCATGTAGCCCCACCAGAGACACTGGTTGGAATCTAGCCAGTAATCCACAGCCATGTGGTGATACACAGATTGCTAGAAATTGGTTAAATTAAGAAGTAAGAGTTAGCCATTAAGAAGTTACAGCTAATAAGCCAAACAGTGATTTAATTAATACAGTAATAATTTTGGTTCTGGGCAGCTGGGAAGAACAAGTAGTTCCCCCTTACACCTTTTTTTCTTCTGTAGTTTGCACAATTATTTTCATTTTAGTATGCTTCATTTCTGTAAATACCTAAAACAAAGCTTCATGACTAATTAAAAGTTGGTACTAGAAATCTCTGGCAGACCATCAGTAGGATTTCTACACTACCCACATTTAACTAGGAGTGACATTGAATCTTATCTTTTCTCAATTTATAAAGATGTGAACATTGTCTTCCACAACGTATTCATTTAACTATTACCAAAATAGTCTTTGTCATATTCAATATATTTTTTGTTGCCAATGAGGGAAACAATTTTCTCTTAGGTCAAAGGATATTTATAATAATCTTCCATAAAAGTAGAAAAGGAAAATTCTCCAATGTTACAACATAATTTTCCTTATTACATTCTTCCTTTTTAAATTGATCAAAATCACAGCCAAGAAAACATTCTTTCAAGTTTTAGTGGATACATTGAAAAACATTCATATGCATGCAGGTCTTATAACTTGTTTTCTGAAATGAAGTTTAACCTTCCAGTATGTGCTATGTGGAGTTAGACAATTGCCCATATCACATTTGTGAAATATATTTTTAATGAAAATATATTGTAAGCATGGGGACACCATAAAATCTCCAACTATTTTCTCTACAACCAAATAAAGTGGGGCGTGTTTGTTTTTCAGAGTACGCTTAGCTTTTCAGTGCTGTTGTCAAAGGAAGCATATTCTCAGGAAGAACACAGGTGCTGACATTTTTGGATTCCATTTTCTCTAAATAGGCTTCCTTTTGAATAAGATTGCATTCAAAGGCTGTCTTTCAAAACAGTTCTGTTTCTCTTTGAAGTGAGAATTTTCTGTTCATACATTTGCACTTTTAAAAGTACTCTCCATGGAAAAGATGCCACCCCGTATCAGTGATGCAACACTTACTTAACATGGAAATTGAGGCGACCATAGCACTCTATAATTAATATACTCTCCAACTTGCCTTCAAATCCTGCTCAGAGCAGCATCCTGATCAACATCTCCTTTGAAAGCCTGCAGTCAGAAATAGGAGGAAAATCATTCTTTGGCTGTATGTGAACAGAATTAGAGAAAGTGGAAAATAGTTTTCTAAAATCACTTTTTCTGAAAATAACTGATCAAATAGGCTTGACCTTTTCTTCTTAATGACAAGGAGCATGACATTTGTGGTATCCATTCCATTTCATAACTATAGCACCAAGTTTTCTTTGAACTTTGCTTGGACAAATGTTTTCAGCGTACTGTTCTGCTTGTGTTTTGTAATGTGCCTATTTCTTTTCTTTCTTTTTTTTTGGTGACTGGAAAATGACCTTATGGATGTATGCACATTTCAAGAGGATATTTGGAACAATTTAAATACTTCCTACAGGAAAAACCAACTGAAAAATGAAATCCAGTGATGATTTAATCAATATTTTCATAACATTATTTCTGGTTTCTTACTTTTTGCCTATACAATGATATAAACAGGAAAAAGTTAATAATTATTAATTTAAACCAATAAAGAAAAAATAAATGGGTGGGGGGGAATCTCTTCTCTTCATTAGTTTTTTGCATAGTGTCAGAACTGCATTCCAGATAATAATTTTAAGGCAGTACTCCACAAAGTGCCTCTTCCAGGGTATGGATGAGAAATAGTTGTCACAGATCATATGCCCAAACAAAGGAACATGACTGTATGTGCTTATTATTTTGCTTTCTCGTTCAGCTCTGTGTTGTGGGAGCTGCGGGCCTCTTCCCACAGCCCGGCTCCTGGCCACTTGGTTAGCTTATACCCCAAAATAACAACACACAAATTGTATTCTTTTAAACACTGCCTGGGCCATTAGTTTCAGCCTCTTATCCCATTTCTAATAATCTATATAGCACCACGAGGTGCGCTTACCAGGAAAGATTCAGCATGTCTGACCTAGTGGCTGGCTGCATCGCATCTGCTCTGGAGAGAGCTGCATGGCATCTGAGCTCACTTCCTCTTCCTCCCAGCATTCTGTTCTGTTTATTCCACCTATATAAATTTTAACCTATCAGGGCCAAGGCAGTTTCTTTATTTAACCAATGATCTTCCTCCATCATTTTCCCTTTTTCTGTTTAAACAAAAAAGGAAGGAAGGCCTTAACTTTAACATAGCAAAATTACATATAATAAACAGTTATCAAGTAAGAATTACAATATTTATATCCATTTTATCTTTATCATAACTAAGGAAAACTATAACTATCTATTTTTCAACTCCATCAAAGACCTAAGTAAATGAGAAATAAGCAACTTACAAAACTCTAGAAATCACAGAGACATCTTGCTGCCTGGACAGTCACCCAAAGTTCCTCTGTACTGTTGGGGCATCCATCTTCAGCCTACAGGCCCATAGTTTCCAGCAGACATTTCAATGAAGCAGGAAATTTCAAAGGCAATTCAGTCACTATCTGTTGTATCCTGCAGAATGTCTCCCAGACTGCTTCATGAATCAGGAACCCCGAAAGATCATCTCACCTTTAGGCAAATTCAACAGTCCTCTCTCTGTGGCTTCTTTGTGTCCAGTTTATGCAACAGTCCAGGCAAGAGCAGTTTCTTGCCCAAATGGCTATCAAACTGCATAAGGATCCTCTTCGATGCCCATCTTCTTCCTGAAGTAGATTGCTGACAGGAGCAGAGTATCTCATTGTCATGAAAAACCCTAAGTTATTAAAACATTTAAAATGCCATATTCTATAATCTTTGAAAGATATGAAGAATGTCTATCTAAAATATATCTATGTACATCTAGAAAATCTTAACTAACATGACTACAAACTTGACTATTATGATTATCTATTAACAACCTATATACATTACATTTTTAAATGAACTACACAATCACAAAACCTTAATATCAGAAATACATATACATATAATAAAATTGACCTTAAATTTAAATCACTATAGCAAAATCCATATCAATGCAAATTATTCATATGTATATCACATCTCCCTTTAATGTAAAAGAACATTTATAAACAATATTTGGGAATATGGGCACAGTTATTTCTCTCAAAACTGCTTCCTGCTATATGGGGGCGCTGTTAATCAAATATTTCAGGGTATAACCTGTGTGCTAGTTTCATCTTAGTCGTCAATTGAGTGAAGTAATTTTTTGAGGGTGTCCACAGCAAATTTTTAGGAGGGCGTGGTCTATCATACCATATTGGGATAGAAGCAATCCACAGGGTGTCATTGTCTGTGAAAACAAAAGAAGAATCTCTTTTCCAAAGTATCATATCCTTAGATCCAAATTCTAAAGTCAAGGTATTTTCAAAATATCTATTTTGGATTAGTTCAGAAGCATTTATAAACAAATATCTTTTAGCGGCTGTTGCTCCTTCCTCAGCATTCAAACAATTCAAACAGAGCATAATAGCATATAGTATCAAGATTCTCTGTGTATTTTCCTTCTGTGTATGGCTTTATTTTAACTCTATTTTGTTTATTTTTACTTTTTGAGACAGGTTTTCTGTATCTTTGTCCTGGAATAACTCTGTAGACCAGGCTGTCCTTGAACTCTCAGAGATCTGCCTGTCTCTGCCTCCCAGGCATTGGGATTAAAGGCGTGTGCTACCACACCTAGAAGTCACAGAGGTCAATCTCCCTCTGCCTTGCAAGTGTTGGGATTAAAGGTGTGTCCTACCACACCAAACTACTCTCTTTCTTCCTTTTTTTTATTTTGTTTTTTACTTTAAGGACTTTAACTTTTAGCCTGCACATATTTTTAACACACTGTAAATCATTTAGAAGTTTTCTTTTTCTTTGAATCTCTCTTTACTATATATCTCTCTTTTTCTGACCACATGAGTCTTTAATTTACCAAGCAATATCAGTAGGACTAAAGCCGTTGCTTTGACGGCTGGATCCAGCCCATTCCTTAGCTTTCCAGCCTCATGGCTGAGGTACTGGCTGTATTGGAATGCAGTCATACTTATATTTTCCAGAAAGGCTGTGACTGTTTTCAGTCTCGACAAAGTTGTGTAGCAGCAGCAGAGATGGCATGGAATGTGGATGGAACACTGATATCAATAAAGCTAAGAACAAAGACATGGAGAATCCTTTCTTTTAAACAAATACAAAACAGGCATGGATCTTCTCTTTTCTATGTAATTATGGATTTGCAAAATTATTAGTAAAATCCTTAGAATTTTGAAGTAAAATAGATAACTTTGGACAACTTTGCAATCACAAAAAGAATATGAAATATTCCTTAGAGTTTGCATAACACTAAGTTCAGTTTTGAAACTGAGAAAGAATATAGGATAGTTAAATTTTTATAATTAGCAAAGGTAACATATGTATATAAAATAATAATGTAATAATAATATATGTTTATATTTAAATGCAAAAATAATAAAACAATTCATTTATTGAGGATAGCCCAATATAGTTACTTATTGAGCATCATCTAATATAGTTAGAAAACAATAACCAAAATGTTTCAAAATAAAACATAAAAAAGCCTGGTAGACATGAATTTTAAACCATATCTTAAATTGAAAAGGAAACAGACATTTGAGTTACCTTTTCTGAGAATTCTGTTAAGATTTGTACCCAAATTTTAAATTAGGTTATTTTTATATCTGGTTTCTTGAGGTCTTTAGATATTTTAGATCTATCAGATATATAGTTGATAGCCTTTTCCCAATCTGTAGCCTATCACTTCATTAAAACAATGATGTCCTTTGATGTGCAGAAGCTTTTCAGTTTCATGAGGTTTCATTTATTGTTGATCTCAGTACTTGCTTTGTTCATGAGGTTGTCTCCTGTGCAAATGTGTTCAAAGCTATTCCCAACCTTTTATTCTATCAGTTTTAGTATAACTAGTTTTATGTTAAGATCTTTGATCTACTAAGATTTTAATTTTATGCAAGATAATAGATATGGAATTTTGAGAGATTTGTCTTCATGCAGATATCCAGTTTCATCAGTGCCATTTGCTAAAGATGCTTTCTTTTTTCAAGTACATATTTCTGACCTCTTCATCAAAAAAATAATTTATTCATGAGTATCAGTAAGTAGCAGCTCCTCAGGAAGATGTGAATGAATTGATTTACCTCAAAATCTAGTTATGCCACTCTTGGATATAGATACAGATATCAGAGAGACACTTGCTCAAAAATGTTTTTTGCTACAGTATTAATAACAGCTAGAAATTCAAAACCAACTAGATGTCTCACAACAGAAAAATGGATAAAGAAAATGTGGTACATTTACATAATAGAGAATTATTCAGCCACTTAAAAGAATGAAATAATGAACTTTGCAAGTCAAAGCATGGGTCCAGAAAAAAAAATTATCCTGAATAACATAAGACACAGGCCCAGAAAGATAGTTAATGATAAACAAGCCACAATCCTTAGAACTGCAGAGGGTAGATATAGATTAAGGAATTAGGGTGACAGATTTCATTAGGAAGAGGAACTAGCATAAGAAGTTATGGATGGATGTGGAGACTAGAATGGGGGTATCAAGTCTGGAAGGAAAAGAGAATGAGAGGGGAGGAAATTCAGAGAGAGAGAGCAATAGGTAAAATTAAAAACCATTTGAGAGGTAGTATGAAAACCTATCACAGTAGAAGCTTCCTAAAATGCAAACATATACAAAGGCAATTTAAATGAGATCATCAAATAATAGGGAAAACAGTGATTTACGTGGACATCCCTTGTCACCAAATGAAGCTTTCAGTATTGGGAATGGTTTATATCTAATTGATTTCAAAAAAGGCCTCACATGGGAACTATCAAACAACTCAGACAGCTGTCAAGACTGTAGGTTGCTCTGTACAAAGTAACAGCAAGGCCCTCTGGTTGAAGATAACATCTACACAACTAACTCAGTGAACATGAAGAAGTCGAGCTAGTACCTACATAGAGCCTTACCTACTATGTGTTACTGTCTTTGGTAAGGAGGGTACTCTTTTTTTTTTTTAAATATACATAAACAAATTTATTAATATGAATCAATAAATATTTTCACAAGGAAAATTGTCTGTTAAATGATGATAATTTTATCAATTTGAAAAATCTTATAGGTAGGAGAAAGAGATTACATACAGCTAATCCATTTTTAATTCAATTATCTACTATTTCATGAATCTTATATCACCTCTCATAAAAAATGTCTATCTGTCACTTTCATAATAAAAGAATAAATTAAATTTCCTAGTATGGTTCAGAATTAAAAGTACCTTACATCAAAATGATTTCACTATTTCTGTAGAAACTAGCAAAAAGGAATTTTCAGGGTTGGGAACCTGTGGGGCATTTCTACTTCATTTCCCCTTGTTCCATTTGGAAGAATTGTACCATAGTCGTGAGTAACAAATCTCCTGCTCTTTCAAGACGTCTTTATTCTGAGAACGTTCTTAGAGCACAGCAGCATTCCATAATATTTGGTGTTCTCAAACCTTAATTTCTGAGCTTTTCCAACTACAGAATGGAATCTGTGATCTTTTCCACAATGTTTCAGTTTTCCACAACATGTAGCCACCCTAGATCACTGTAATTGTACTTACATTAGTCAGAATTCTTAGTCTTCAAGTATACCAAAAAGCTATACTGGTTAAAAACATGCTCTGGTATTTTAAATTATATTTTGGTCTCTACTTATATTTCTATTTTAATACTATTTCAAAAAAAACCTACAGTATACAAGTAAAACAACTTAGAATATAGAAAATATATTTTTCTTAGAATTATTTCACACTTACTTTTGGAATATACTGAGCAAGCTCTAAAAGACTTTTTTTTATATAACATATATTGACTATAAATCTAAGCTGCACTTTCTCACATGTGGCTTTAC
>NC_022026.1:35420847-35437253 GCF_000317375.1 Microtus ochrogaster
TAGGACAGCAGTTTAAATACATAGTCATAAAAGTTCTCGAGGCATGTTATTAAATTGTTTGCAAGGTCTGCCAAATGCTGAAGGCAAGACGTATTTTCAGAAAAAAATATTCCACTGCTCACTTTTACATTCTAAATTTTGTGGAATATAAAATGATTATATTCTCTTGATCTTAAATTGATTTCTACAAGTTTCTAAAGTTGCAGTTTTAGCTAAATAATATGAAAATAAATCGGAAACAGGATCACCTGAAAAGATTCCATGGTATGCTGCAATTGCCCCAGCTAGCTGTTCTTGATTTTCTGAATCATACACTTCCTAAAACTTCTTCACTTTTCCTCCTGATTTTCTTCTGATCAAGAACTCATCTTCTTACACATAGGTATATGTCCACATATGCAAGGATGTTTATTCACACATGTGCATGCATGGATATTTATTTGTGTGTATACATGGGGTATGTATGTTAGAACATAACCCAAAGTTATGTTCTACTGGTTTTAACAAAGCCCTATTATTCTAATGAAATTGTGAAGACTGAGAATATTAGTTTATTCTATCAGAGTGAACTGACACAGTAAGAGATCACAGCAATATTTAAGAGAAAAGTTGTGGAGCGGAGAGAACTAGCCATAGTGGGCACTCAGTTCCAGAAGTGAGCATTCAGTTCTGTTCTGGATAAAAGCAACACAAAGACCAGTGACTTAGAGACTGCTATTAACAAATGTTTGTAAGTTGATACGCTGAGGTTAGTAGACACATCAACCATTCTGCTTAGACTATGGAGGGGAAGGATGAGAAAGTGTGGAAGATTAAGGAAGGTGAGGGTGCCTGATTAATAACCAGTACTGATGATCAGGACATAATTGATCTGTAATATTTGAAGTAGGGGAGGAACAAAAGCAAATGCCAAATTCAAAGTATAAAAATATGAGTAGGATGGATAAAATAAACATAGAAAGGGATGGAAATATTAAAACAAAGAGGAATAGAGGCAACATAAATGTACAGAAAATTGAATAGGAGGGTACTCTTTATGCTATAAAAGAAAAAATATAAACAATAAATAATTTTATCTTCAATAGAGTCCTGCCTGCAAGATATGCTAGAGTAGGTGGCTTTGATCGCTAACTTTCTGAGATTCCAGCCTCATGGCAGAGGTACCAGCTTTAGCCATGTTTTATTTCCACAACTCTATGGCATTTCAAGGTCCATTCCAGCAAGCAAGCTGTAGCAGTGTACTCACAAATCATACTTAAATGCTCCATAGTCAGACCACCTGCCTGAAAGAGTCATAGTTTGCCCTGGCAGGAAGGTCCAGAAATCCAGCATTTTAAAACAGCATGGTGTTTTACCTGCTATGGCTGTAAACCAAAAAGCATGTGGTCAGCTTTTCATCAACACCATTTAAGGGTTTTGTGGCAGGACCTCTTAAAAGAGCTTTAAGGTTTTACAACTAAAGCTGAGACAGGAAGCCTCTCTTAAATGAGAGCACTTTGCATCTAGCAAGCAGAGCCCACCTGAGAATATGCTGTGATCAATCAGTCATGCTTAACTCTATTCTTTCCTGTCTAGAATCACTTCCCAAGCTCTGTCAGGCTTTATGTGGATACAGTCGTCCACACATTGGTGCCATTTGTTGTCTGAGGTTTTCTGTCCTGCCCAGTTCCCGCAGTTGTTATGTCCCAGAGAAATTACACAGAGGTCTATATTAGTTATAAACTGATTGGTCCATTAGCTCAGGCTTTATATTAACTCTTACAACTTATATTAGCCCATTATTCTTATCTTTTTAGGTACATGGCTCAGTACCATTTTTAGTGAGGCAGTCACATCTTGCTTCTTCTGTGGCTGGCCTAGGACTGCAGAGGAATGAGCTTCCTCTTTCCCAGAATTCTCCTGATCTCCTTGACCTGCCTCTAATTCCTGTCTGGGTGTCCTGCCTATACTTCCTGCCTGCCTACTGGCCAATCAGCGTTTATGTAAAATATAATTGACAGAATACATACCATGGTCACATAACAAGAAAACAAGGCCCTGGAAGACAACAGGATTAATGCACACATGAACTCACAGAGAATGAGGAAACATGCATAGGGTCTGAATAGGTCTGCACCAGATGAGCTACTAAAACTGAACAAAATGGTCCTATGTCCCCATCACTAACTCAGAAGCATACTCCAGTTGATAAACACTTGAAAATGAAAATTTCATTTTCTTCAAGGGGGTTTGCACTGGGAAAACAAACTACTTTTGAGTTAAGGGTAGGCTGCATGCCCAGCAGTAGATGATCAGTAGAAAAAAAAATTCAATTCCATATTTGGAGGGTCCTTGTCTCATACCTTTTCAGTTTTTTAAAAATAACTTATTGTGCATACACTTCTCTCTCTCTTTTTAATGTACATGCCTTTGAGTATATATTATAGTCTCCAATTTACTATACATTTCTCTCTCTTTTTTACTGTACATGCCTTTGGGTAATATATTATAGTCTCCAATTTACTAGGTTTATAGGATTTCTAAGTATGGGAATGACTGGGACTCTGTATTTATTTATGTTTCTTTTGCTTTTTCTTTGTCTCTTTTCCTTTTGTTCCTTTGGTTTGAACTGTTCAAATATGTCAATTTTTTATCATATTATGTTGTATTTTATTTTATTCTTATCTTTAAGGAGTCCTGTTTGTTTTCTAATGAGAGGTAGAAAGGGGAACATCCAGAAAGAAAGGAAGGTGTGGAGAAACTAGGAGAAGTAGAGGGAAGGGAAACCATAATCATTATATATTATGTGAAAAAACCCATTTTTAATGAAAGGAAAAAAGGAAACAGAATCTGAATCCAATGGTGCAGATTTATGAATTCTTACCTGCTATATTGGCTAAATGAGGTAGATTAAATCTTTAAGAGAAACCTGAGCAACTTAATGAGATTCTGTCTCAAAATAAAATAATACCAAGAAATTTGGGAATAGAGGTGAGTGGTAGAACACATGCCTAGGGATCAATCTGTACTGCTACACACACACACACACACACACACACACACAATTGTGTGAATGTATATCTCTATCTGCATAGATATACCCTCATGTATATATAATCTGTTTTTATTATAAAGTTGAATGGTAGCAGTCAATTGGATGTACTTGTAGTTGTTCATAAGTATGACTTATTTTCCTATTCATTTCAGTGTCTTTGATGACAATGACTGTGTTTTACTCATTTGAAAATATCAAGCCCCAGTATCTTGACAAATATTTTCATATAAATAGACATTTAGTAAAAGTATATTACATTGAATTTTGATTTTTTCCTGATAGTCTGCAAGTGGGAGAGCTCACAAAGGGTGTCATAACCTTAATTCATAAGTCATTATCAGAGTGGATGAGATTGTATGACTTGTGGAGAAAAACATTTAATAACTTCATATTTACCAATTTTAACTAAGACATTACTTTAACATTATAGCATAACTTTACAATCTTGTATTACTTATAGCGTAATGTTAGTATTTATTTTCATTAGATATTATAATAATTAACATAATACTAATATTAAGTTAAAATATGGTAAAATTCTTATAACTTTCTCTTATGTTATACACATACTTTATGTTGGGCTACTTGAGACAAAATAATAAAATGTTTAATATAATTGAAAAATGCAGTTATTGTCTTTGAATCATCCATGAGCAATGCAGATAGAGTAGCAACCATTAATGTATGAAAACTATTCTTTAAATACCCCAGTGGATTTGTGAAAGTTTAGACAATAGTAATCTGTGAATACTATGTTTTTTCTTATGCACAAAACAACTTGAACAATAAAGTTTAATTGATAAATTAGAGTAAGAGCTTACTACACATAGATAGTCACAAAATAGAAGAGTTACAATATACTGTAAAAATCTTAGTGGATTATGGTGTCTCTATTATACTTTGCTCCTTCTTGTGATGACATATCAAGGTAAAATTCTTGAATGATGAAAGGTGAGATGAATGATCTTTTATGATAAAGCATGAAAATAGAAAGTATAGCACTGGCTACTGTTGTCCTTTTCTTTTTTAAAATTTCATTTATTTTTTAAAAAAGAAAGCAAACTCTTTTTATTTCATTATACATACCAATCTAAGTTTCCACTTCCTCCCCTCCACCCATTCCCTATGCATACCCTCCCACCCCACCCCATCAAATCCTCAGAGAGACTAAGGCATATTGTTTAGGGGAAGGTTCAAAGCCCTCCCTAATATATCTAGGCTGAGCAAGGTATCCATTCAAAGAGAACAGGTTCCCAGAAAGCCAGTACATGTAGTTGGGATAAATCCTTGTGCCACCCTCAGTGGCCCCTCAGTCTGCCCCAGCCATGCAACTGCCAACCACAATCAGAGAGACTAGTTTGGTCCTATGCTTGTTCCTTCCCAGTTAGGCTGGAGTTTGTGAGCTCCCATTAGCTCAGGTAGATTGTTTCAGTGGGTGTATCCATCAAGGTCTCGACCTCTTTGCTCATATTCTCATTCCTTCCACTCTTCAACTGGACTTTGAAGGCTCAGTCCAGTGCTTCAATGTGAGCCTTTGTCTCTTCATCAGTTTCTAGATAAAGGTTCTATAGTGATATTTAAGATATTCATCAGTCTGACTATAGGGCATGTCAAGATCAGGTCCCCTCTCCTCTATTGCTTAGGGTCTTAGCTGGGGTCATCCTTGTGGATTCCTGGGAATTTTTCTAGAGCCAGTTTTCTTGCTAACCCTGTAATGACTCCCTCAATCAAGATATCTTTTTTCTTGCTCTCATCTCTGTCCTTCCTCCTTCTAAACTATCTCATTCACTCAAGTTCTCCTCACCCCTCCACTTCTCTTCCCCTTTCACTTTTTCTTCTCCTCCCACCCCATGCTCCCAATTTTTCAGGCAATCTTGTTTCTTTCTACTTTTCAGGTGGATATATATATATATATATATATATATATATATATATATATTCGCCTTATTAGCTTCTCTAGGATCATGAACTATAGACTCAGTATCCTTTGTTTATAGCTAGTATCCACTTATGAATGAGTACATACCATATTCATCACTTTGGGTCTGAGTTACCTCACACAGGATAGAGTTTTTTTAACTCCATCCATTTGTATGCAAAATTCAAGATGTCATTTTTTATTGCTGAGTAGTAATCTAATGCGTAAATGTGCCACATTTTCTTTATCCATTCTTTGGTTGAGGGGCATCTAGGTTGCATCTAAAACCTAAGTTGTACAGTAAATGCCATGTGTTACAAAAAGGCCACTTGTTCATCCCATCCTCCCTGCTAGCTTAGCCCTGAAATAACCACTCAACAACTGTATTACTTAAATCACTGCTTGGAAAATTAGCTCTAGTTTCTTATTGGCTAATTCTTACATCTTAATTTAACCCACTTCTATTAATCTGTGTATTGCCACATGGCAGTGGCTTACCAGGTAAAATCATCAGCATCTCTCAGGCGGATCCATGGCATCTCTCTGACTCTGCTTTATTCCTCCCAGAATTCAGTTCTGTCTTCTCTGCCTACCTAAGTTCTACCCTATTAAGCCAAGACGGTTTCTTTATTCATTAACCAATACAAGCAACACACAGAGAGGACACCCACATCAGCCATGATTGTAAATATCATTACTAAAATCACTGTTAAGCAACATTGTATCTATAGAATCTTAAAATATGAGAAATGAAGGTATGATTCACATCTCAGGCAATATGATAGAGGACATAGTAGAATAGCACAGGATGGGAAGATATTCTGTCTTGCTACTCAGAATGGTGCATTATTTAATACTCTTGAATCAATTACTTCTGGAGTGCCCTATAATATTTTAAGTTTGTAGTTGCCAGCAAGTAACTTTAACTATGGAATGCAAACTGTCAGACAAAGGAGACTGCTGTATTAACTATTTGAAGTAACGTGCAAAGGTTGAAATTATTACTGTACTATAGTTCCTCATGGTTAATTTAAAGTTCAATCATATTTAAAAGATCAGTGAATCCTTGACACACAACTGTAATGATTTTTGTCTTTTAAGACATTCTGAATCAAAGAGGAGATTGCATATCAGAATAAACTGCTCCAATGAGCAGAATTCATTCCTTGGTGTGTTGTTAATGTTTGTCAGAAGTAATTTGACAAGTTGCTTCTTACTGTTAGGCTGTCTATCATCTGTGAGGCTCTCAAATGGAGCATTTTTGGACCTCAACAGGAATGATACAAAGAAGAGGAATCATTTTTGCTAAATTTCATGTAGTCTTGATTGCTGAACTAAGTTCCCTTCCTTCTAGATACAATTGCGATATTTGTTTGAAAGTTAAAATAATTTCTACATGTCAGGTACAACTGCAGAGTAGTATGTGTTCTTGGTTCCAATGTCTCTTCTTAAGTTAGTTTCTGCGTGTTGGAGAAGACACCAGTATTCACTTCACCCTGCCAACAGGTATAAATACATGGTTGTTAAAACTATCTACTAGACTTTGAGAGATTCTGTTAATGGCAAGTAAACAACAGCCTCACAGTAACGGTGTTCTCAAATAATTTTACCAAAAAAATAACAGTGCATTTCCCATATACTTATAGAAGTATGCCCATAGCTTTCCAGTCTTGTATTTACATAATGTGTATGCTCAAGAAAAATCAGGGCATCTAGCTAGCTAGCTACCTGCCCTCTTCAAAAAGAATATATCTAATAGTGCACTTTCTCTGATTTCCTCTTATTAGCTTTGTTTGAAGCTTGGTTGTGAATAATGCAGAGAGTGAGTTGTTAGGCACTGTTCCACTTGCAGTTATGTTTTCTAACAAACATAGAAAGGAACTTTGGACAAAGGAAAAATTGGGGGTAGTTATTTTGTCCTATCAAGAAATTTTTCAGGATGAGGGCATACCACAGGACAGAAAATGAGTTAATGATTCAAAAGTTAATGGCAGTTCTGAATATCAAAAAGAAAGTGAACTATCCTCAAACTGTTGCCTCATTTGGATTCTCTTTTCTCCAGTAGAATTACTATTCAAAAAGAAACCAGAAGAGGGAAAGCTATTCTTCAATGTGTATCTTGAAGTTTATATTCTTTCTCTCAATTTATGTTGCAATTAAATTTGGTGAAGTATAACTCTACAAATAATCACAGCAGTTTTTTCTTTTTCATTAAAACAGTGTCATCTCCACAGGTAAAGGTAGGCTATTTATATACATGCATGTATCTGGATTTTTAATTCAGAAGCAAGCTTATCAATAATGCATGCATTCTCCTTTTTTTATTGGTTGTTTGCCAAATAAAGGTATACTCTGGTATAGGTGATGAGGGAGAAGTAAGTAGAGAAAGGCTTAGGTAGAGAAATAGAACAGCTAGCACTTTTCAATGCCCTAGATAAGTGTTAGTAAGGTAAGACAGAACAGTTTCATACCTTATATATTTTAGTCCTAGTAAATATTTAACATGATTTCCTAAATTAAAGTACTATAAGTAATTGTGGGGATTTTAAAGTTTTCTTTCTATTGTTTTACAATTATGTGTACGTGGTGTGTGTGTGTGTGTGTCTGTGTGTGTGTGTGTGTGTGTGTGTGTGTGTATTATGTGGGTAAAGTGTGTCTGCAAATGCCAGAGTCATTAAATTTTCTGAAACTGTACTTATAGACAACTCTGAGTTACCTGATACAGGTCATAGGAACTGAAGCACGATCTTAATTAACCTTAATAATAAAATCTCAGAGTCAGATTCTGAGGTAAAAGCTAAAAGATCAGAGAAATAAAGGCCCAGCCACAATCACCTCTTAACTCTCCAACTGCTCAGACTAAAAACTCAGAGATTCTGTCTTTACCATGCCTCATCATTTCCTGTCTGCCTGTACATATCTCTAGAACTCTATGGTTAACTAGTGGCCAGCTCCACCCTCCAATCTCTATACAAGCTTTATTTATCAGTACACAAACAAAATATAACAAAATTTGCCACTTTTATCTAATCAGAAAAGAAAGTTTTAACTTTGACATAGTAAAAGTACATGCAACAAAATAGTTATCAAGCAGGAATTAAAGGTACACTATTTAGTCTATTTGTATTTGAAAAAAATAGAGGAAAGAATTATCTTTTTATCTTGGTGAGTCTAAAGTTTTATATCTATTTTTCATCTTAACTAAGGAAAATTGTAATTATAGCTATCTAGTCTAATATTTCATTAAATACTCCAGAAAGTTACAATATTATCTGAGTAAACAGGAAGTGCATTGTAAGCAACTTCTAAAGCTATAGAAATAGTAAAGACATATGGCTTCCTGGACATTCACCCAAAGTTATTCTCTAATTTTGGGGCATCCATCTTCAGCTTGCAGTCTTAAAATATCTGGCAGAATTTTCAGTGAAGCTGGAAATTTGAAGAAGTGGCCTACCTCTATTGACAAAATTTGTCAGTCACTTTCCTCTGCAAAATATCTGGATCTTTCTTGTGTAAAGCAGCAACGTCAAGGACTGTTCCACTTTGTTTTGGGAAATTTCAACAGTCATTTTTCCTGTGTGTCCTGCATGTCTAGTTTATACAACATACTGTCAAGCTGTCCAGGCAAGAGTAGCTTCTTGCTCAAATGACAAGTTTTGCCACATTGAAAGCAATCTCCACAAAGAGCTTCTTTGATGCCCATTATCCTTTTCAAAGCATTGGAGCTGTCAGAAGCAGATGTGTCTCACTGTAGAGAAAAGTCTAAGTTTTTAAATATTTTAAATGCCATATTCTGTAGGCTTTTGAAGTGTTTGAAGATTACCTATCTAATTGAAATATATTTTTGGTACTTAAATATTTAAATATTATGGCTATAAATTTGACTATGACAAATGACTATTAATCTGTAGTTTTAATTATATATTACATATGAAATGATCTGTAATATGGGGTCCCCCTTTGTATACTGTAAGTTTTATTACCATTGGTTAATAAAGAAGTTTTTTTTAGCCTATGGCAGCAGTAAGAATATATCTAGGTGGAAAAAATTAATTAAATTTAGGGAGAAAGAAGGCAGAGTCAGGGAGACACCATGTAGCAGCGGAAGGAGAAAGTTGCTAGAACCATACTGGTAAGCCACAGCCTAGTGACAATACACAGATTAATAGAAATGGATTAATTTAAAATGTAAGAGCTAGTTAGGAATATGTCTGAACCATTGTCTAAACAGTATTGTAGTTAATAGAGTATTTGTGTAATTATTCAGGTCTGGGTAATCAGAAAATGTAAGTGCAATCTCTGTTTACATAATGGCACCAAAATGTTTGGCAAGAATTTTCTCCTAAAACCTGAGAAAGCTTAAAAAAGGATTCAAGAGAGAGTCAAGTACAACTTTTTGGTAACTATCTTTTCTCTGATAGGCCTTGTTTCCTAGAGTCAAACAGAGGTGCAGCCCTTTTAAGAGAGGCTCAGCATTAGCACCAAAGAATCTGAGAGTTCTTTTAAGATACTCTGCCACAAAACACTTAAATGGTGTTTATGATCAGCCAGTGATAGACTTCTTGGTGGTGGCATGGACCTAGCCACCCGCACAGATTTGAGGCAATTATTGTGGTATTGTGGCTCCTGTCAGTACTTTTGCCATGAAGCTAGACTCTCAAAAAGCTAAGGAATAGGGTGGAGTCAACTGCCAAAGCCAATGGGCAACTGCTTTAGTCTCTGAAAAGGCTGATTCAGTAATCACACATTTATCAGAAGTTATGGCCATCATGGGGAGACCTGCAAAAATAAAGACAAATAATGGTCCAACATATGTCTCTAAGAAAATAAAAGTTTTTATTACAATATTAAGCATATTATAGGTATACCACACAATCCTACAAGTTAGGAAGTTATAGAAAGATCAATTCAAACTATAAAGGATATGTTAAACAAGCAGAAGGGAATGAAAAATACCCCTAGAAATAGATTACAGTAGCCCTCCTGTACACAAAAGATAGAGAAGCAGAGAGGGAAATCAGAGAAACTTCACCTTTCATGATAGCCACAAATAGCACAAAGTATCTTGGGGTAACACTAACCAAGAAAGTGAAAGATCTATTTGATAAGAACTTTAAGGCTTTACCTCTGTGGGGTAAGCTTTACTAAAGATGGCCTAACTCAGGAACAGTGGCCTTGCTCTAAGAACAAGAAAAAAGCTGACTTAGCAGAATGGGAGGGAGCAAAAGTCCTTGCAGCCATGCCAAAGCAGCTTTAAAGATTCTCTTTGTAGTTATGCCTTTGAAAGCTTACCCCACAAGGAGATAGAACTCCTCTCTACCTCGTAATGGAATAGAGATGAGTTCCAAACATGATTGTATTATGCTAATTAAACCTTGCTTATTACAGTCTGGGCCTCTCTGGTGGTCTCTCTCTGGGGGTCATAATCTGGGCACAACAGAAATGAGGGAGTGGGGAAGATTGGATCTTTTTGTTTGAATTTTTGTCATGTGAGAATTAGATAGAACATGTTTTCAGGACTCATTATTCAGAGGTAACCATCTTCAAAATGATGTTTACACTAAGTTTTATATATCAGTGCTCCTTTGTCTTGAGATGGTAGTTTGAGTTTATTAAAAAATACCATCAAGTAGACAGCCAAAGCTAATTCCCAAATTCTTTAAACAGTGCCCGCCGCTCTCACAACAGTGCTTGAAAGCAATGATTGTTCACAAAATTTCTCTTTCATATCTGAATTCAATATCCATGATAAAAATATATAACTCCTAAATATTGCCCTATTTAGACATTTTTGTTGACTCCACATAAGTCAGGGATGTATGAAAAGAGGGTCGCACAACTGAAAAAAAAATGTCTTGATAAAATTGTGTTATGGGCAAGTCTGTGAGGACATTTTCATTGTTGCTGATTGACATGGGAGAACTCAACTCACCATGGGTAATGTCTTTGTCAGATGGTTCTGGGTTGTATAAGAAGGCAGGATGAGTAATCCATGATTTAATCAATAAACAATATCCCTCTATTTCTTTTGCTTCAGTTCCTGTTTTTAGGTTTTGACTTTCAGGTTCCTGATTTGACTTCTTGCCCTGACTTCTCTTTATGATGGTCTGTTACTTGGAAGGACAATATGAACCAAATAGTTTCCTTACCATTGTTTTTGGTCATTATGTTTTTGTTTGTTTGTTTGTTTTGTTTTTTATCACAGTGATAGAAATCTAACTAGGACAGTCACTTAACTGCTTTCTGTTTGATAGAAACAAAAAACAACTAGGTTATTGAGCTCGTAATCCTAACGATGGATGACTAACAGGAGTGAGAGAAATCTATCATTTGTTCACATACTCTATGCAATGTTCCTTTTCAAGCACACTTCAACACATTTATACAAATTTTAAATACTTCACATTTTTAGGGTATTTAATTGTTATTTAACCCTTTTCTGTTCCACATTTTTCTACCAACATTGATTGTTGACACATTTACCAGATTCTGTATTAGGTTGTACTGAATTTACACTTTTAGAATTTCTGTGAAAAAAAAAATTGTTCTTCCCTGTGGTCTATGAACGTCATTCATAGAGGTTAATTCCTCAGTCACTGAAAATTTCTTAAGTCTTGATGCCAAAATGGCTGAGCAATGAGAGTGTCTCCAAACATGTGAAAAGCTGAAAAAGACTTAGTGAAGCCTTTTGCTTTTGTCACTGTTGTTGTTTACCTTGGGTTCATTGTTGTTGCTGCATTTGATGTGTTTTGTTTGAGACAGGAGGAGCTCTCTAGGTAGCCTAGGATCTCCTCCAGCTCTCTAACCTCCTGCCACTGCTTACTTAGCACTGTAATTACAAATGGGTGTCCCCAGGACTGGAAGTTTCCTTTGTTTATGTTTTGTTTTTAATTGACTTCTTTGTGCTACCAGTGTTTTTAACACTTCAAGCAACTGTTCTCAACTGAAAGGCTGAAATGACATAAAATGTACTTACCATTAGGAAATGCATTTTCTTTCTTTCAGTAATATGTGAACTGTATACAATCTTAGTTTGGCATAGCAAAGCCACCTTCACTTTCCATTTTTGTTAAGAAATTCTGCTGTAGCAAACCAATTTCTTCTATCTTCTGCATCTCTCTGAGTTGGAAACAGTAGAATGAATTCTAATTAGGATAATGCCAGAATATATTGTTTTATTTTTATAGTAGCTACATTGTTTTCACAAAATAAACACAAGGCTTTGCCATATGACTCAATAATACACCCACCATGCCTTTCTGACTTAAGAGAATAATTTTCTGAGCCAACAGTCCACTCCTTGCTTCAACAATATGGATCTTCACTGATTGATAAATAATATAAATTCCATGTATGTATGGTGGCATACTGACTTTCTATTGCAATGCTAAACATCATGAACAAAAGCAATCCAGAGAAGAAAGGGTTTATTTAATCTTATATGTTACAGTTCATCGTAAAGAGATTTTAGAGCAGAAAATAAGGCATGAATTGAGGCAGAGATAATGCAGGATTACTACCTACTAACTTCTATCCAATAGCATGCCAAGCCCTTTTTTGGATACACTTTAGGACATCTTGGCCAGCAGAAGTAAGTGCTCTCAAGTCAGTCATTAATCAAGAAAATGCCTACAGACTTGCATAAAGGTAAATCTGATGGAGGTATTTTCTCAGTTGAGGCCTTTTCTTCCTAGATGACCCTAATTAGTGTCAATTTCTTTTTACCTACACTGAAAAGCTGTCAGTATAGACCATGGTAGACTCAGTACATGGTTAGAAAAGCTTTGATAAAACTCAAGTGAGAGATGATGATATTTTAGAAAATGATGACAGCAGAGGAGGTAGTGAATAGTGGAGATATGCTACCTATCATTTATTTCTCTATCTATCCATCCATTCTCATATCCAAAAATGTAGGATTCTTGTAAGAGTAAATCCCAGACTGTCATGTAACTAACTTGGTATATAGCCTAGAGGGTCTTCAAAATTGTGGTTCTCTTGCCTCCGGCTACCAAGTGCCTAGATAGCCAGTATAAACCATCAGATTAGGTTTTAGACAGTTTTGTTTTGTTTTGTTGTGTTTGTTTGTTTTGTTTTGATTTGTGTTTGTTTGTTTGTTTTGTTTGAGACAAAGTATCTCTGAATAGCCCTGGCCTATGTAAACTCACTCTGTAGACCAGGCTGGCCTTGAACTCAGATATCTGCTGGAATTAAGGACCCAAGTCACCACCACCCATCCCTAAGTGCTGGAATTCACAGAGTTGTGATAGATTTTTTTCAATAAAGAATGAACATTTTTTTTTCAAGTTTTATACAGCATGTGACTATATAAACACTTTGTTAGCGTCCTTCAAGATTTAGAAAGAGCTCACACAAATAAAATTTTCATTAGAGATGCACGGAGGGGAGCAGAGAAAAATGTAGAGCTCAATAAATATCAATAAAAAATGTAAAAAAAAAGTTTAGTTAGTTTAATGATAAATCTGCCTTTGCAAACCACATTCACAGGTGGGCTAGATGAATACGATATAGAAATTGTCCCATTATTCAAAATTGTAGACTTTATAACTGGAGTTTAAATGGTAGAATCCTTTTTCTATTATTACAATGATAGCATCCTTAGACCTAAGATCATTCTACTTATATGGATATATATATATATATATATATATATATATATATATATATATATATATATATATGAAGAGCATATGGGACTGCAGGCAAATAAAATTCTGTTCAAATAGTCATTAACTTCTTCATTTAGTGACATATAGGAGTGTATTATTATTAGAGAGTATAGACTTTTTAGCCTTAAAATCACATCTATATGATTCATTCTGTGAACTTCCTCTGAATTCAGAAACTCAGAATTCTGAATAAAAAAAAATATTTGAATATAAAAAGGATATGGGATTGGATGATATAAGCCACCTTAATTATCATAGGCATTGTGAGCTGGGTCTGTATTCTGCTATTCAAGTCTTCAGCTATGTCTCTTCAGAAGAAATTATTTTGTTAAGCTGGCACCAGAAAAATAGAACCCTGTTCCCAAGAAACCTGTGAGGTCTAGCTTTCTTAGTGACCTATATTTGCTCCAAGACTATCTTCCACCACCTACCATTACTTCTGGGCTTGTCCCTGATGTATTTGAGTACCATACTTCATCCCCTCCAAGAAAAATTTTCTGAGCTTGCTAAGAGGACAGATAGCTAATCTAATTAACTAAGATGTGCTAATGTGGTCACTGGAGAGAATGAAGCACACTGTTAAAGTTTTTAAGTTTGTCTTTTGAAGCAAATTCTCCTGCTTACGTTACCTAAGCATGTTTAGAATACTGAGATTTTTCAAACCATGGACTAAAAAAAAAATAAAGAGAAGAATTTCCTGGGTAGGAGAAATATCATTAGTCTAAAATTTCATAAATACAGGAACTTTCCATTTAACTCATAAGATTAGTCTTAAAGAAAGCAGAGAGGAACAGGATGGTTTCTATATCTAGTGATGGAATAGAGGCCAGAAAGAGAGGAGTAAGTTATAGATCTCAGGTAGGACTAGTGGTGACACCACTGAGATTGATAAATCACACTGATTCTTAGAAAATTAAAAAATAGCAAGACTACATCTACATAAACACCCCTTCATTCATAAGCCAAAAGGGAATGTTGATTGCAAAATCACTAAGAATTGTATTTAGAATTTTGAAATTTTTGACATTCATCCTCATGGTTTTATAGAGATATTCAAAATAAACTAAAAGTATCCAAATTATACAAGTAGAAATATTTGACTTTGCGTACATATATAAAACCATCACTACAAACAATATAATGAACAAATGACTGAGAGATGCTCCAATGGTTTAGAGTATTTCTATACTTGTAGATTACCTGGGTTTAACCCCGAGCATCCACATGAAGTCTCACAACCATTTTTATCTTCAGATTTTGGGAATTTTATGTCTTACTTTGGCCTCTTAAGCACCAAACACATGTAGTATACATACATTCATATGAATAAAATAATTATATAAATAAAATGAAACAATACATATTTTTAAAAGATAAAGAAAATGCATCATTAATAATCTCTCTTGCCCTCCTCCCATATTCACGGCTCACCACTGATCTCATTTTTTTATCATTACAGATTAGCAAAAATTCCCTGGATTGCAAAATAAATGGTTTAACAGAGTTATGTCCTTTCCGTTGACTTCTTTTTAAAAAAAAAAAAATTATTTATTTTTTATTGAAAAAAAATTTCCACCTCCTCCCAGCCTCCCATCCGCCCCACTCCTCTCCCCATTTCCCCCACTCCTCTCCCCCTCCCTCTCCAGTCCAAAGAGCAGTCATGGTTCCCTGCCCTGTAGAAAGTCCAAGGTTCTCCCCTCTCCATCCAGGTCTAGGAAAGTGAGCATCCAAACTGGATAGGCTCCCACAAAGCCAGAACATGAAGTAGGATCAAAACTCAGTGCCATTGTCCTTGGCTTCTCATCAGCCCTCCTTGTCCGCCGTGTTCAGAGAGTCCATTTTTATCCCGTGCTTTTTCAGTCCCAGTCCAGCTGGCCTTGGTGAGCTCCCAATAGATCAGCCCCACTGTCTCAGTGGGTGGGTGCACCCCTCACGGTCCTGACTTCCTTGCTCATGTTCTCCCTCCTTCTGCTCCTCATTGGGACCTTGGGAGCTCATTCCAGTGCTCCAATGTGGGTCTCTATCTCTATCTCCATTCATCACCAGATGAAGGTTCTATGGTGATATGCAAGATATTCATCAGTATGGCTATAGGATAGGGCCATTTCAGGTTCCCTATCCTCAGCTGCCCAAGGAACTAACTGGGGACATCCCCCTGGGCACCTGGGAGCCCCTCTAGGTTCAAGTCTCTTGCCAACCCTAAGAGGGCTCCCTTAATTAAGATATATGCTTCCCTGCTCCCATATCAACCCTTCCTTTATACTAACCATCCCATTTTCCCAAGTTCCCCCATCCTCCTAATCTAGTTGTAGTAACCTGAGAGAATTCTGAATGATTAACTTCCCTTCTGCTGTTGTTTTAGCTACTAAATAGTATTCATCTATGTGAATGAATGCTGTTCTTTCAAAACACTTTTTGATAATAAATGAGACTGATATAAGTGTTCACATATAGGTCTTTATTGTGATATATGATTTTTGTTGTTGTTGTTTTGAGAAGTAACTAAAAGTGGAATGATTGGTTCAATGTTAAGTGTAGTTATAACATTTTTATTTAAAGAATCTGTGGAAACACGTGAAATGGAGTAATCGTTAGGCTCCAATAAGTTATGTCTACATTTGTTAATATAGCAGTATTTGGAAAAGTATTCTTTATCTGTAATAGTAAGTCAAGATGGGACCTTTTTATTTCATCCAGATAAGCCCTAAAGACAAGTGTCTGATGTGGGAATGATTTCTTATTAATGAAGAAACTGCCTAGGCCC
>NC_022026.1:35445203-35474761 GCF_000317375.1 Microtus ochrogaster
TGCACAAAACTCAAGTCCAAATGGATTAAAGACCTCAATATCAGTCCAAACAATGTATTTTTTGAGTTTTAAAGAATTTGGTGAAGTTGACTATGCTGTTTTGTAATGTGTTCCTTCTATATGCCTTTTTAAATATGGTATATAATTTCAGCATTAGTTTAAAACTGAGGATGGACTTTGAGCATATGATTGCTCCATTGTTTTTTCATTGTTTCTTGAAAAGAGGATGTATTCCACCATTGAATATCTTTGACATTGTGCACAAAAATCAATGTAGTATATTTGTATGGATCTCTTTATGGACACTAAATTCTATTACACTGATTTATAAATCTATTTATCTTTACGTTAATACCATACTGCTTTAATTACTGTACATTTGTGTTAGATGAAAAAAATTAGTTGGTCTTTCAAAATTTTTATTCATTATCCAAATTGGATATTCTGTTCTGCCTTCTTCATATTGTCAATAAACATGACAGAGTGATAAGAATTTCAACAATCTTTGTGTATAATTTGCAAATAAGTATGAGGAGAAAATACATGTTAGTAAAATTGTCTTGTAACTTATGAAAACAGTATGTTTTACAGAAATCACTCTTCCAAAACTTTCAAGTTCTTGCTGTCATCAGCAAGATTTTGCTTTCTTTTTCAATTTAACCCTAAGAATTTGCAGTTTAGATGATGCAAGAAGTAATATCTTGACTTTTTATTTTCTAAGTCCTCCTGGATAAAATATAAACTTAAAAATGATTTTTACATTGTTCCTGTATTGTGTTACCTTGCTAAATCTGCTCATTAGCTCTTGTATCATTTTTATAGATTTCCTGTTTTCCACATAAGTGATCATGCCATGTGCAAGTAATGATGTTTAAACCCTTTCTTTTCCTTTCTGATTGGGAAGATTTTTTTTTCTTTCATCAGAACACTGGTGAAGACCTCTAGCAAAATACTATATAAAAATGGTGAAAGACACAATTTTGTTTTGCCACGCCTGTCATCCCTGATGGTACATTCTGGCCTCTGTTCATCTTGTAAGGTTTTTAAATTTTGTCTTTCATTTTCTGTTTTTAGGGTTTCTATTCTTATCTTCAATTTATTAATTTTATCTTTGTATTTAATCATCTATAATATCATCAAGTCTCTTTTTAAAATTTAGATCTTAAGTGTTTCGTATCTATAGTTTTATTGTTTATCATTTTAATAAAATACTTATTCCCCCATCTACTGTGCTTATGTTTCCTCTACCTTCTTGGGTATACCAATATATTAGATATTTTTATGTCTTGTTTACTAGGTATTTAGTTTCCTTTGCTTATTTGGTTTCCTTTTCCCACTCATTAATTGTTTTTACCATCTAGGGTGATGTTTTTCTTCTTTATGTCCTTGGTATTTTTTCACTGGGTGGTTGCTGTTGTGTCTGAGTCATTATCACTAGTATTTAATATTTTTGGTCTTTCTTTAAAGCTTATAACTTTATTTGAGGAAGTAAGTAAATTGCTTTGTGAAACTTTGACGCTTGCATGTTACATATATATCTGTGATGAACCACATTTACACTAGGCATTGGCTTAGGACAAACTTAGTAACACTGCTGGAAAAATAAACAACTTTACAGTTCCCATATAGCTTCATGGAAGCAAACTTCCATTTTTTTTCCTGCAAATTCTCTTCAAATCTTGGGCTTTTTAAATATCTCTTTGCTCTACAATATTCTATCTTATGAATTCTAGCTACTTTGAATTTTATGAATGCTAAATTTCATTTCAGTTTAAGGACATTATATTATTATCTCTTTATATTTCCACTCTATTGCTCAGCCAAAACTTTTACAAACAATTTGGGACAATCATAGGACTTATTTAATAAAAGATTGTTTTTACAATTAAATATTCTTTACTCTTTTTTGTAATGCCTATAAACCATTGTGTAAGTCTTTCTTAAGTATTATTTAAGATTTGTTTTATTTTTTTTAGTGTAATAGGTTAGGTCGGTTCCCTTGTAGTCTATAATAGAAGTTCAAATTTTGTTAAATGTACTAATATGTCATAAAAGAAAATAAAGTCCAAAAATTCACTTCAGATTTTATTTAATGCTACCAATTTTTAAAACATATATGTGTAAAGTTAACAAGAAATCCTTGAAGTTTCCAAAATTCTTCATATTCTAGTAAGATTATTCTGCATTTTATTGAAGGCAGAATAAATCTTATAAAAATTTTGCTTACTAAAACTCAAAGTGAAATTACTTATTCTTTATTCATAGGGGTGATTGTCCCTCTATTTGTTTCCTTAGTATTCAGAGTAATCATTTCTTTGGACCTTTCTCAAAATTCTACTTTCTGTAAATGTGACATGGTAAATTGTAGCTACTCTAGTAAATATTTTTTTTATTGATTTGTGTCCCTTCTTACCATTATTGACTAAAATTGAATGCTTATGCTTTTTTTTATCCAAGTACATATATTAAAATTTTGTTTAAATATGTTTGTACACACACACACACACACACACACACACACACACACACACACAGTCACCCAATTTAAACAGCAAAAGAAACAGAATGATCTTAGGATAACTGTCTTCTGACTAAAGTAATTTATTTGAATCACCATAATAGTTTAAAATGATTGAGGCAGTTTTCTTAATTAAGGTTTCTGTCACTATAATGAAACATCATTACCAAAAGCAAAATGTGTAGGAAATGGTTTCTTTCAACTTACAGTTTGTTTGCCATCATCCAGGAAAGTCAGACCAGGAATGCAAGCCATGAACTTGGATTCAGGAACTGATATATAGGTTATGAAGGAATGTTGTGCACTGGCTTATGCCCCCTAGATGGATAAATTTGTTAATAACTGCTCTAAAATGACTTAATTAGTCCTACCCATAATTAACTAGGGTCTTTTATAACAATTATTAATCAAGAAGATGCTACACAGGCTTGGCTTACAGACAAACATTTTCTCCTTTCATATGACTCTAGCTTATTTCAAGTTCACATAAAAACTAGCTAGAACAATTGACTACTTGTCAATTTATACACAAACACATCACAGTTTAATCACATTCTTTCCTTTCTCATTTGTCCCCAAGATAGCATATCACAATAGTAAAACATTCTAATATTTAAAAGTTCATAGTCTAAAAATTTAAATATTTTAAAATTTCATTCATTTTAAAATATCCCTTTTAATGTTCAAAAATTTTTCTAAAATATCTAACATTTCCCTAAAATATCAAAATCCTTCTGTGGATTCCTGTAAAAACAAAAAACAACCCTATTATTTCAAGAGGGATGAACTAGGGAAGAGTTACATCCAATGATAGCAAACACCAAATACAACAGTGTAAAGTCTCATCTATGACTCATCTGTGTGCTGACCCTGAGGAAATACTTCTGAAAAGATTTTGCTTCAGGACTGTGTGTCTCTTCTTAATTAGCACTAATTTCTCAGCTTTAGCTAACCAGTATCAATTGTCCCAGGAAAGCAAAGGATTCATTTTAGTATTTTGTTAGTTACAGCCAATTCCTCAGTCCAAGTTGACCAGACTCATGAATCCTTAATCCAGAAGATTAATGACCATGATAGAGTCTTTACTTCCCACTTAAACATCCCTCAGCATCCATTAGTAGCCCATAGTTCAAGAGGAAGGGATAGGGTCATGTGATTTCTTCCTAATCTCCTAGGGACTGCTGAGAAGTTCAATCTTGCTCACACAGCTGCTGCTATTATGAGAACATGATTTCATTAGCTATGTCATGTCAAGAAGACAGAATTTCATTTCTCTACTTCCTGTCTTCCCATTCTATTTTACCCTCTTGTATGTTGTTCCCTGAACTTGAGATATATCTTTGTATTTTTCAGTGTTCATTGAGAAGAAACGTCCATCTAGTTTAGACAGAGTAGTAGCATTTGTCTTTAAGTATAAATATACATATGTAGAAGGAAATATGGTATTGTGTCCATTTAGGTAAATAACAGAAGCAATTTCTCCATAGACCATAAAAATTTCTTAGTTATGAGTTTATAGCTGCATTTATATTACAAGGCAGGAATTCTGTCATGTAGAACAGACCTCAAAAACAATCATAAAGTACTTGCTTATCCTCATAACAGTTACCATTATTGCAAAAAAGAAATGGTTTCCTTTTACCTGGTAGGTTTGCATTGTAATTTAAATGACTCTCAGCTTGGAAAATTATTAATGACTTCTTCCCTACTGCAACCTGCATTGAACCTCCTGGCACTGTGCAACCAGGCCAACAGGGAGAATGTTCCCAATCCAGTTCCAAATGAATTTGGTAAGCCAACTCAAAATTTTGGGACTTAGAAGGGTGATAGAATGCATGCCTAAATAATGTTACAGCTACTAGCTAGTGGTTATTAAACAAAATTCCGTATGTCAAGTATGGGATACTTCCTCATAAGTTGTTTATCGGGAAAGTGCCAAAGACTCTCAGATTAACAAAGGATCTTTCCATTCATCTTGATTACCTGCCAGAACCAGTTAATATCATATTACTCCTAAAAACAGCACAAACCTTGTGTACAGTATATATGGATATCAAAGCAAAACTGACATGCAAATGAATTGATATCCTTTCCAGAATTTTACTTTGCTTCTTCTGGACATTCATATCTTCCAGTTTTAGTGTTTGCATAATGATGCTAATTCTGTCTGAACCTATTAGCTACTTTCAGCCATTTTGAGCCATTTTGAATCTAACACTTATCAGAATGATGAAATTATGAATACTGAATGGCATTTAATTAAATGTTGCTTTATATTATCTTTTATTTGTGGATTTATGACAAAGATATATTATATAGAAAATAATTTCAGTTTCTGCTTTATGTGTTTCCAAATGTTTTATTGAAATACCTTGGCATTTCTGACCTATCATGTTCCCCAAAGGAAAGATTTTTGAAGCTGAGCATAAATTTTGAATGTGGTGGCAGAAACTAGGAGGCAGCTTTCTGTCAACCTGGCCCTAATGCTTCCAGTTTCATAAATGTACAACTCTTTATGTTCAACTGGGGCTCCATGAATGCCACTTTATAGTGACATTTTCCAAAGTCAAAGAGCATGTCCATATCGGGAATGGAATTAAAATATGTACTGGCAAGTAGTGAATCATTCTGATGTTAATGTTCTACATTTCAATGTGTCTTTAAAATAATTTCTTATTCATTTATTTATACTGTTCGATCAGGCAATAATATATTAGACATAATTAAATATTTAGCTAAAGTTACTTTCCTTTTTGCATAAAGGACATTTATTTAGTTCTATACAATTGAAATCTAAAATCTGCACATTGAATTTCATGGAAAAAGCCCACACGTTAAATTTACATTAAAGCCATGCCCTATTTTATTAATTGATTTAACGTTCTATGTAATGTCATTTGCTGTACTAAGAGACAGTAATTTGAATAAAATTTGGGCATTTTAATGAAGATTTAAAAGCTTATTCTATTTATTTAAATCCAAATACATATTAATGTTGAACTCATTTAGTGAAATTTTCTTGTCAAATGTAAACCCAGACAACACATACTATGTAACAACTATTTTATAAATCATGTGTAAACTTTATTGTCTCTCTCATTACTTTCTGCATGGACATTATATCACATTAGCAGTTTAGAAAAACAAAAATGTTAACAACATAATTCCAGCATCTTGCTAAATCATGGCAGTCACTCTAAATATACTTCTTAGTTTATCTTGAATATTATAATTTTGAAAACAAACCTCTGAAATGATATTATTTCTTAATTACAAATAAATCAATATTATAATCTAAATAATACCTTAAAATTCTAAGATGCTATCAAAAAAAAACAATGTATACACCTGGTTATGGGAAATGCTATTGAATCAATCAAATCAGAAATCATATTATCCTTCAAAGGCATTCTTTCATATACCAAGGGTAACATATAATTATGCTCAATAGATATTAATTGACTAAGGAAAACAATATGTTTTAGGTTTGGACATTTTTAAAAGTTTCCTAAAGTCAGTGTAGAAAGTGAATATACATGAAGGCTAAGAAATAATAATTCTGCCTGGTGGTGGTGGCACACTCCTTTAATCCCAGCACTCAGGAGTCAGAGGCAGGTGGATCTCTGTGAGTATGAAGCCAGACTGGTCTACAATAGCTAGCTCCAGGACATGCTCCAAAGCTACAGAGAAACTGTCTCAACCCCCCTCCCCCAACAAAAAAAAGAAAAATGAAAGAAAATAGAAAAAGAAATAATTCCACATAACATCTGCTGCTGTTAATACTGTATTACTATATTTAAAAATAAATAAATGACAGTTCTGTGAACTAAGGTCCTCAGAAATGTCTTCACCAGTAAACAAATTAAAGCTGTATCTAAAATTATGGATGATTGGTGTTTTTCAAGTTAATAGAAATATAGGACTGTATAAAAAGAAATGGAAATGAAAGGAATAAAATCAGAAATAAATGAAGAATGTTTGTTTCTTCAGGGCTTTCAGGGCAGATGAATGCCAGAAGGACTGGAATTTTTTGTCTCACTTCACCATAATTTTGCTCACATGTATTTATAGTGATCAAATAGACAAATACAATAGGGGTGATGAGCCTGTTCTACAAAATACTATAGGTACTATACTGTCACAACAACCTTTTATGTGTAGGAATGACTGTGACAGCTGATGTTTTTAATAAGTTCATCTGTATCACTATAGGGTGATTCAGACCAGAAAGCAACCTGTAGAGAAGACAAAATTTAAGTTTAAAAAGTCATAGTCCCAGGTCTGCGGTTGTTAGGCCATGAAATATATTATTATGAGTGAAATTTAAAAGAAAATGAAAGTCATAAAAAGCTGGTATGGCTGGTAAGTCATTATATCCAAGACAAGGAAAACAGGAAAAAAATTAGAAATGGAATATATGTGATAGAGTGGGAGAAACCTGCATGGAGAACTGAGACATCTGAATCTGAAAACTGAAACAATTCATTTCACCTGTCATTGTCTCTTTTCCCCTTTTGTTATAACAGAACGAGACAGTGTCATATTATAATTTCAGCTTTAATATTCTTTGATATAACAGCTAAGAACAACTAAAAATGTTGTTATATTCAGTTATTGATAGTAAGCATATCTAAGGATTGGATGAAGAAGAAGTCTAAGAGTATAAATATATTATCAACAATTCACATGCTATTATCAAACAGTGGACAATGCAAAGTTAATATAAGAATGTGCAATGATGTACATTACTTGTGAAGAAAATAATTTTTTAGCATGTCATTTCTAACACTGTATTTTGCATAGCTTTCTCATCTTTAATTCAGAGATAATTATGCTTACTTTAAAAGGATTTATGTAAGAAAACAAGATGCTGAGAATGATTGAAATTAATCAATTAGTAAAGTCTGTAAATGGAATATGTTATTTCTCTTGACAATGGATTCTTCCATTGTATTTTCTGATAATTAAATACAAAATATTTAGCAGATTATGTGAAAATTTATGCTCATTTAATTTTTGCACATGTAACTGTGCTTTTTGCTTTTATTTTCTAACTGAAAATGTGTAAAATGTCATTACAGATCAACATTAACAGCCAAAGTTTTCTACCAATTTTTGTGCTATAGAATGCTAATTTTGAGCTACAATGAAATAAATATTGTCCTTTTTATTCCAGTAGAGAAAAAAAAAACTCAAATACACTGTTTACACAGACACAAAGACATATCCAAGCACCTTATTGTTTTTTTCTTTAAGGTTCCAGATTTATTTCCTGTTTTCTTTTTATGTACACTGTACTAGTGAGTTCTGTCTTTACGGTCACTTGTCTATAATCTCATCTTGTTTCTCTCTCTCTCTCTCTCTCTCTCTCTCTCTCTCTCTCTCTCTGTCTCTGTCTCTCTCTCTCTCTCACACACACACACACACACACACACACACACACACACACACACACACACTTACACTCCATCTTCCACCTTATGAAAGGGTTATCCGTTTCTGGTGAGGGCTGTTTTATATGGTGGTATTGTTGGGAGTGGAGGTGGTAGAGTTTAAATAAAGAGAAATAGTGGGTATGGGACTGTGGTTTGCCTGTCAGATAGTAATAACACATTCACTGCACTGAAGTGTAATGAGCTTAGCAATTCTGGGAGAAACATAAGGGAAGGAAAATTGAAAGCTTACAGCAGAAGGGATGGAACGAGTCAGTAACCAATAAGCCTAGTAGAAGGAACCAGCCTTTGATCTTTTCTGACTGTGTTTCCTTGGATTGCACTGAACTATGGAAATAAATTGTAATCATGGTTATAATGCAGGAGCATACCACATAGTTGAGATCATGGATCAATGATACAAATCCATCTTTCTTTGACTTCTTATTCAGTCCATAAACAAAACCAGCATTCACATCTCTAATAACCATACTATGACATAAAATTTTGATAAAATTCAATTATGATTCAAAATAAATTATTGTGATAGCCACACTCACACATTCACTTTCAATGGATTACTTTGTCCTATAGCAGCAGTGTTCAGTATACACACATATATGTGTGTGTATGACATTCCATCATTCCTAAATAATAACATAAACAACATAATGCAATTTTCAGCATCTTGAATATCACGTGTATGATGTATTTGTGAGAAAATATATGTGAAGATGAAACATACAAAATCTTATCATGGATCAGTATCAACAAATGGATTTTTAATAAATGGTAAAAATGAGGAGCTTTGATCTCTAAATGAGATGCTTTCCTTACACATAAGCAGTTCCATTCTTATCATTTAATGTGGTGTGGAAACGTTTTCAGTTACATTTAGGTTTTTTTCATTACATTTGGAGTATGTTTATTTTCTTTTCAGTGTATGTGCATTCATAATATTCTGTTTTGCATTTCAGTATATGAAACCTAAAATATATACTTTCTGGCCTTTTACAGATGATGCATACCATCTTCCTTCACAGAATACTAGAGAAGTTGTTGGAGAAAAGAGTGCAAAAATGTTGAAAGTAGTCTTGTAGCTAGAGAGTCAAAAGTAGAGAAAGAGTGTTTGTTTTAGGTTGCCTTTTTATTGTTTCACTGAAATAAAAAGTAATGTGTTTTATATGTTTTAAATAACAACTCAAGTTTTTTTCTGATTTTTAAACAATGAAAAAATGAGATATGGGATTGAAATATATGTCATTAAAAAGCTGAAACTGATTGTACATAAAGCCTTCAGCAGGAATATCTCAAAAACAATAACAACATAAAAACACAGAGAAACAAAGAAAGCCAAACCAAGTTTAACTTCAACATCTGTATAAAGAAATTTGACTCATTTTTTTTTTTATAATTCTTCAGTGTCTGCCTATGTTGTTATTAGGTGTTAATTTAGATTCTTAAACAGCATTATAGAAATAAAGTGTATAAAAAGAACCTTACCCTTTGATGTTTGGTAACAAGAAGAGAGGTAGGAGTAAAATAGGCCTATGAAGAAGTCATATAGAGATCACATATGAGATGACATAGTTTATACTGTCAAATAAGAGACGGATAGTATCATCTCCATTGTCCACCTATAAATTATAGTTTAGATATAAGGATAGATTCACCATTTCACTCATTTCTACTGAACAGTTATGTAACTGGGACTGTCCTGGGTACAAAGGGCAAATGGATGACATGCCCCATGCCATTAATGACCTTGGACTATGATTTAACTACTCAATAATTATTTGTAGAAATATGCTAGCTGACATATAGAAAGTTCTATATGGTTACATTGTATGCTCTTTTCTTCTTGTGGTTTTTAAGAGAAGGAAGGATGGAGGTGAGCATACAAGTGCTTCTTTCATGTAGGAAAGGACTGAGAAACATTTCTTTTGTTTTACATACTATGAGTGAAATGTGGTATTTTTTCCATTAGCATGACAGACATTTTCAGAATAGAAAAATTCAAATGACAAAATAAAGTTACACCTATTGAAAAATCTTCCCTCTATAAATATTTCTCTTTCTAGAAATATCAAACTTTACTGTGCTTCTTTAGATCAGCTATTATTCATTTTAAACATTTAAATATTTTAAATGTCAATCTACTGTCCAATATAGTCTTTTGTTTGGAAACAGTGGTATTTGTTAGGTTTGTGGTCCTATTTAATTAGGTAAGAATGCAGAGGCCCATGCAATTGAATTCAGCTAATTCAAGGAAGAGTTTAATATAAATAGAGATGCTTATCCCTGAGGACCAAAGTCTTGTTCCTATGCTGGTGTTAACCACACCCCTTTGAATAACCTTAGAATCGTTAACTTGTTTTTGGAAGTACTCTAAATGACATACACCATCTGGACAGGGCAAATCAATTTTAATGAAACAAATTTGGAAATGTGTTTCAACTTAGGGGCACTGTTTTCTATGTGAAATTTCCTCATGCTAATGAGACCATTCAGACATTAGCTAAATTCACATACAAATGCCGATTTGTGGATGTCTTTGCCCTAGATTTTGACATCAGAGGAGAAAAAAGCTGTTAGACCTTGAGTTCATGACTTTAAATGAATCTAAAAAGACCTTGGGTGTGGAGAGGAAATAACACTGACAAAAAGGTCCAGGTAACAGTGGGAGAATTTTACGGCCTCAAGTTATCAAAAAGTTCTATGGAGCCTTTACCATTACAGACAGACAAGAAACTGATGACGTGTTTGTCTCTGTAATCCTGAAGTATTCAGTTAATCTTCTGACAGAAGGCTTTCTGCCAGTTCTAAGAAAAAAAAAGTAAATGAAAGAAATTAAAATGTAACTAGTACCACATCCTGAAGTCAAGATCAAAAGCTGACAGTAGATGCAGGCATGAAACAAAAGTATCAGAAAACATTCACAGTGTATGCCTTATTAAGAAAAACAAGTATCATTCATTTATAATGAATTCACTAATTTAATTAATTTATTATAGCTGAAATCCTAATGAGTATCTAGGTAGGGGACAACTTCTCCAAACATTCATGTTAAGTTACTAGTTATTTTGTATCTCAATTTTATAGAAATTTTTTTTCTTTGCAATTACCCTATTCCCATTAGCATATGTGTGTGTGTGTGTGTGTGTGTGTGTGTGTGTGCGTGCGTGTGTGTGTGTGTGTGTACTCTTTCGGGACAAAGATAAACATTGAATGTTTATAAATTTCCATTTTGTAGACATGGTTTCCTGTTGAAAGTCTCAAAGACTAATATGGAAAGTCTAGGAGATCTGTGAAATTAACACTATCATCATTAAATAATCCTAAAACAATCGTCTTCCTTATTGTGTTTGACCTTACAATAAGTGTGATAAAAGCAATGAAGGGTAAAATTCTGAAACTCTGAGATGAAGCAAGGCTTTAGGATTAGTGATTGTATTCTTCAGTGCCACACACTTGCGTTTATTTTTAATGAAGAAAATTTCACTTAGGAAACTCCTCTATCAAGCAGTAAAAATAATTATGTTAAAGCTTGACATCTGTATACATGTCCTGTTAACAGTCTCTTTAATGAAATGGAAGGATAGAAAATGCTTTTGCAGAATGAAGTATGATAACTGTCTCAAGGAAAAGCACTTGTGCATTCAGTTGTGCTATGAGCTCAACAGGCCATTTTTTAATGGAACATCATCTTTAGTTGAAAGGATGATTGATGAATAAACTATTATTATTCAGACTTGGATACATGGCAGATACTTTCCCCAAAATTAATGGAGTGAGATTGTTACTTCAAGAATAATAACTGACAATCCTTGTTTCCATTAATAATGATATTTGAGATTTCAAGTAAGTAATAGAATTTTCGAATTCTTGTTAATTAATCTATCATGAACATGATGGTTCCCTAATACTTGGAGAATTTTCTAATGTGATTAGTGGTAAGGATAACAAAGACAACTTTTTGATATTACAAATTTAAGAATGTCAATATTTAAGAGATCTATATAACTTAGTAAATGGGTATTTTCAAAATCACCAGTATCTGATGGTAGAAAATCATGGTTGATTAAAATTCATTGAAAGCAAAATACATAAAAATATTTTAAATGATACAAAGCACAAACAGTTTTTTATTTAGTTTTAAGATGTCTCATTATCGCTTAAGTATAAGTAATTACTACATATCAAGTTTTGATGGAGCATGGTGCTAGACAATGGGTACATTTAAGCAGATTATTAAGAAGAAAAAGCAAGAGGGAGGAACTAAACAAAACCCAGTATTGTGGGAAATCCGAATGTAATTGAGAAATTATCGCAGCTGTGTGTTCAAGGATAGACTGAACAGGAAGGAAATGGTGGAGAATGAGATCACTTAAGATCTTGTAAGCAATGATGAAGACTTAGATACTATCATTTGGTTAATTTCTATATTATTTCATAATGAAAACAGATACAATTCTAGAAAGCAACATTGTTGGCTATGGCATGAGTTCAGGTACAAACAAAAACGGAACCTCCTTTCCCCGAAATTGTACTTGGAATAAGACACTTATATTGGGTAGCAAAAAGGTGAAGAATATTAAGGGAGTATTTCATTAGACACTACACATTGGTAATGAGAAAAAAGGAAAAGTTCAGGATGATGCTGTGCTTTCACACCTAGTAACTAAGAGGGGTTATAGAGTCTTTACCTCCCTAACCATGAACTGCAAAAACTTTTATTCACAAAGCTAATCTTTTAAAATTACTGATCTATACATGGTTTGTGTTTATTTTATTGAGTTGCTTTAACTTGTTCATTTCAATGTTTACATTTTTCATTTTATATGAATTATAGACATACTTGTCCTAAAGTTGTTCAGTTTGTATTTTTTTTTATTCTGGGAGTATTCATAGCTTGCTTACTCCTGACAATGCTACTTTCAGTGTTCTCTCACATTCCCCTGCCTTTCCTTCACAAACTCTGATTACACCTATTTTTTTGTTGCTTAAAGTTATCTCCTACTGTGTCTCTTGCCTCTTTCTTTCTTCATGCTTCTATTTCTTCTTTCACCTCTTTCCTTATGTTATTCCCTCTCCCTTTCCAAGTAATAAGATATATAGGATTGTTTAAAGTTCATGATACACAATAAATCATTTAGTTCTTCATATATCTTCATTTTTGTTGTGATAAAATTGTCCTGAGAGAAAGAAAGTGAAAGAATAAGTTTCATTTGCTAACAAATGTTTTGATACAGTCTCTCATTGCAAAAAGTCACAGAGGCAGGAATTTGAGACAGCTCATAATAAAAAATTCACAGTTAATAGTAAAGAAAATATAAACATCCTTGCATGTTTGCTCTCTGCAGCTTTCTTCTCCTTTATAATATTAAGTACCATCTGCCTAGAAAATGTACAGCCTACAATGAACTCGGTCTTCCCAAAGCAATTAACAATCAAAACAATCCTATCTAGATATGTACATAGAACATATCTTGATTTAGAATCTAGATACCTTGATCTAGAATCTAGATGATTCTTCATTTAGACTTTTTCCCCAGGTGATTGTAGGCTGTATCACATTCCAGTCAAACCTGACCAGTTTGACTCTTTTAAAAAAGATTTTAAGTATTGCTGCTATTCCTATTTTACAGTGCATGTGGTAGCTACAAACAAATATGCTCAATAAATATAGATGTAAATGTTTTAAGCAAACTATAGCAAATCCAACTGTACAAATGAAAGAATGACTAAGATGGATTTCCACTCTGTATATAAAAAGTGAAACATATAAAAAATCATAATGTATTTTCAAGAGAGAAGTAAATTTTATATATTTACAGTATACAACCTGATGTTTTACATGAACTTTACTTAAAGGCCTCTTGAAAAATCATCAAAATTTGTGTCACATATTATCTTTTACCATCAAATCAGAAAAGAAACTGCTGCAGATAGAAGAGCAACAGCGAGATACTAGGAAAGGGAGAAGGAGTGGGGAGGGGTGGGACATGAAGGACAGTTTGCCTGAAAAACGCCATGATGACATCTGTATCTAATTTTTTGTAGGCAAACAAAATTTTAAGAAAGAATTGAAAAGATGAAAAAAATAACCTAAATTCAATTAAGATAGTAACTCAGTTGTTGAAGTAAATCTACATGATAATCTGGAGAAAATGACATTTTAAAAATAATATTTTCTTATTTCCCTAAAGAGCACACTTCCAAACATTTATGAAAGCATTTTTCATATTTGTCAGAAATCTTTTATTATTTATTATCTTTTTATGGATTCTGTATCTTATGTTTATCCATACATTTGTGAAAACACTGCCTACATTGCTTATACAAGAACTTCAATGATTCTTATATATTGATCTTTTTATACATGTACTTTGTTAAACTCAAATTATTTCTAAAGATTTTTATTCCTATTCTATTATATATCTATAATAAAATACATGAACTATGATATTTTCTTCCCAATTTTTGTATCTCACTTATTTGTGCTGTATAATTACATTTGCCAGGAATTTTGGATCAATGTTGACAAATAGATCCAATAGCTAGAATTTTTCTGCTATTCTAATAGCAGGAATGTTCCTGACTAGACCTGGATTGTCTTCAGTGTTACACAAGAAAATATGTTCTTCTATTTATTTTAGGTAGTTGCCAACGAAGTTGAGAACATCTATTATAAAACACTTCTTGATTTTTTTGAGACAATTCTTCCCTGTGTAACAGCCCTTCCATCTTGGAACTCACTTTGTATACCAGACTTGCCTGGAACTCATAGAGATCTTCCTTTCTCTGCCTCCCCAGTGTTGGAATTAGAGGAATGTGTCACTAATTCTTCCTCTTATATTTATAGGGTATATATGTATATGTAAACCTATCTTCCTCTTATAATATATTTATAGGGTATATATGTATATATTCTTTTAGAAATAAGTTGTATTTTCCAACACTTCTGCAATCCATTTGATCACATATTTTTTGCTCTATATTATACTACCCACTTTGAAGCTATTATTGTGAATTATGATTTGATCTACTTTGTCATAATATAAACAGAAGTTTCTGTCCTGTCTATTCCTGCAGTCATTCAGTCACAAATAAACAAACAGAGGCTTAGGTTAATTATAAACTGTTTGGCCTACTGCCCAGGTTTATTATTAACTAACTGTTTTGACTTAAATTCACCTAGAATACTTATCTATGTTTAGGGACATGGCTTGTTACCTTTTCTCAGTAAGGCATTCTCATCTTGCTTCCCCTGTGTCTGACTAGTGCCTGATTATCTGCCTTTCATCCTCCCAGAATTTTCCTAGTCTTGTTGCCCTGACTATAATTCCTGCTTGGCTACTAGTCAATCAGAATTTTATTAAACCAATATGAGTAACAAATCTTTACAGTGTGCAAAAGCATTATTGCACAGCATTATAATCTACACTTTAAGACATTAATAAAATACTTTCTTGTTACTTTAAGTATCTATCTTAGATATCTATGCTCATGTATATGCAAACATTGATTTGATGCAAATATTATAAATTTCCTTCCCCCCAAAGTTTTCATTGTTTTCTAGTTGTGAGAAATTAGACAAGTTACATAGCTTCTATGACTTTCAACAATTCTAAAGTCTGTAGTAAACCTCAGTTTAGTGGCGAATATAGATTTAACTGCCTTTAAAATTTCCCCACAACATTACTGATCTAAATTATTTTCTTCTCTTGAGTGATTTTTAAATTTATAGTTTAATAGAACATGGATATTATCACTAAATTTTATTAACATAATGATAAACCTAGCATATGTCTTGGGAATAATTTCTCTTTGCTATAATTTTTAAGTATTTTGTAATTGCTTCTTGGTAAAGGGAGACTGTACCTTCGTTTCCTGGTCTGCCAGACCCAAATAATGGCTCAAAAACTATATTAATAACAACACTGCTTGGTCAACAGCTTAGGTGCATTCCTACCTACGTAGCTCTTATATCTTAAATCAGCCCATTTCTATTAATCTGTGACTTGTCACGAGTCTTTGGCTTACTGGTAAGGTTCTTTCTCCTTTGGTAGCTTCATGGCATCTGCATGACTCTGCCTTCTTTCTCTGTGCATTCAGTTTGGTTTTCTCACCTACTTATATGCTGCCCTGCAATAGGACAAAGTACTTTCTTTATTAACCAATGGTAATAAAACATATTCATAGCGTATAGAGGGATCCCACATTATTTCTATTTTTCTTTTCAAATGTGTATCAATTTTATAGTGATTTCTAAAAGCAAGGTTATATCTTTATCATGTGTTCTAATTTTTCTTATCTTTATAATTTTATGGTCTCATATTAATATGTTTGGTGTTTAATATTTTATTTCAAGATGAATTTGAATAAACATAATTCAAGTTCTTCTTTTAAATTTATATAATTAAGACTATGCACATTCCTCTAACATCTATTTTATTTTGAAACTTTAGCCTTTGAGATATAATAATTTAATTATCTAATACCCAAATTTTATCTATGCCAATTTTAGTTTAATCTTAAAAACTAGCTAGATTGTTATAAAACAAAATTTATTTTTTACACTTTATGTCTGTATTTTGATTTATTCTCAGTTACAAAGGTTTTATAGTCCCTGTTTTTTGTATTCCTCTGGGATTTTCTGCATGACTTAGTAAATAAGAATTATAGCAAGTGTTCTCTAAACATTTTGTAGAAGTTTTAATCTATTATGTAACTACAAAATGAAAGTCATTCCTCCAAAATACATGTTGTGGGCTTTGCTAGAGTGTTTTGCTACAGACTTGTGTCATTGCTGAAATATAATAAGAAGTCAAACTACTTTGAATGTCTCAAAATACATTAAAAGATAACCATAATTGGAAGATCAGTAGTAGGAACATCCGATCCTAAAGAGAAGGAAAGGTAACTAAAATAAGTGTAACCTTTTCATCTGCTGCTTTTCTGTGCCATTCCTCATGCCCTCCCAAATACAGGATATTATTTCTTTTCAATAAGACTTTGAAAGTGTATTAAAACAGGTTGATCTTAAATATATAATCTTCCTGCTCACTCTTTTGAGTGCTGGCGTTATGGTTATATACTGTCAAGGTCTGAATAATCATGGCCCAAATAAATTCCTATATTTGAATGTTTAGTCATCAGTGTTGATATTATTCAAGAAGGACTAGGATGTATGACTTTGTAGGAGGAAATGTGCCACTGAGGTGAGTTTTGAACTTTCAAAAGACCACAAATAGTTCCAGTGTCACACACTCTCTTTCTTTCTGTGAATCAGTATGCAACTCTCAGCTAATGCTCTAATACCATGCCTGCATGATTCCTGCCACAATTGTAATAGACTAATCCTCTGAACTTATAAGGAAGTCCCAAATTAAATGCTTTATTTTATAAGAGTTGCTTTGATCACAGTGTCTCTTCACAATAATAGAACACTAAGAGTGGTACCAAAGTACTGAAATTTTTAAATTTTTTTAATCTTCATTCATGGTTCAATATCTGGTCTTCTCTAGAGAAAGTTCCAGATATTGTAGAGAATGTATAGTTTATAGCTTTAAATAGAATGCTCTATAAATGTCTGTTAGGTCAATTTAACCTATAGTTAGTTTTAACTTTTATGTATCTTTAATTGTGTTACTTTGGTCATCTTTCTAATGGTGATAGTATTAAAATACCATACCATTGTTACATTGTATGCTTCATTAACCAACACCTAGCCACAAACCGAACCCTACACAAAATGCTAGCAGAAAAACTACAACCTAAGGAAGTTAGCTACATCCACAAAAAACACAGACAATTGATATCACAGCAGCAAATACTGAAGAAGGGAAAACACACACAACAATATCAATACCAACAAACCTAAAATAACAGGATATAGCAGGCACTGGTCATTAAACGAACAAATTAATAACAATAATAGTAATAGTAATAGTAGTAATAATAATAATAATAATAATAATAATAATAATAATAATAATAAATGGGGTACAGACCTAAACGGAAAACTTTCAACAGTTGAATCTAAAATGACTGAAAGCTAATTAATGAAATGCTCAACATCCTTAGCCATCAGAGAAATGCAAATCAAAACAACTCTGATATTCCATCTTACACCTGTAAGAATGGCCAACATAACAAACACTGATGACAGCTTATGCTGGAGAGGATGTTGGATAAAGGAAGCACTCCTCCATTGCTGGTGGTAGTACATTTTGGTATGGTAGTACATTTTGGTACAGCTGCCTTGGATATAAGTATGGTTATTTCTCAGAAAATTAGGAAACAACCTACCTCATGACCCAGCAATGCCACTTTTGGGTATGTATCCAAATAATTCTCAATCATATCACAAGGACATGTGCTAACCTATGTTCATAGCAGCATTATTTGTAATGGCTGGAACCTGGAAACAACCTAAATGTCCTTTGACTGAAGAATGGAGAAGGAAAATGTGGTACGTTTACACAATGGATTACTACACAGCGGAAAAAAAAATAATGACATCTTGAAATTTGCAGGCAAATGGATGGATCTAGTAAACATCATATTGAGTACAGTAACCCCAAACCAGAAATGCAAATATAGAATGTACTCACCCATAAGTGGCTTTTAGATATAAATCAAAGGAAAACCAGTCTATAACCACAATCCTAGGGAAACTAGATAACAAAGAGGACCCTAAGAGAGTCATACATAGATCTAATTTACATGGGAAGTAGAAAATGTCAAAATCTCCTGAGTAAATTGGGAGTGTGGGCATCATGGGGGAAGATTGAAGGGTAGGTGGGAAGAAAGGATAAGAGCAGAGAAAAATATATAGCTCAATAAAACAATTTTAAGAAAAGCAAAACAGAAAACCTTAAAAAAAAAAACAAAGAAATCCCCGAGACCAGAACCCAAAAATACTAACAAAAAAAAATTAAAAAGAAATGTTTTGACTGAGATTTCTGTCCTGCAGTCATTCAGTCCCAAAGAAATACACAGAGGACTACATTAATTATAAACTGGTTGGCCTATTAGCTCAGGGTTTTTTTATTAACTCTCCTATGTTCTAGTAACCCATAATTCTTGTCTGTGTTAGCCACATGGCTTGGTACCTTTCATCAGTGATGTATTCTCATCTTGCTTCTTCTGCATCTGGATGACAACTGCAGACTGAGCCTTTCATCTTTCCAGAATTTCCTGTTCTGGTTTCTGTGCTTCTTCTTCCTCCATGGCTATTGGCTAATAAGCACTTTATTAAAGCAATACAAGTGACAAGTCTTTACTGGGTACAAGACCATTGTCCCACAGCAGAAGTGTGTGTGTGTGTGTGTGTGTGTGTGTGTGTGTGTGTGTTTGACACATGGAACTCATAAGAGATTAAATATTCAGGGTCCATGAATAAAATTTTATTTGAGTATACCCAAGCATTTAAAGCAGAAAGAAACAACCACTGACAAAATTTATGCTGAAAATTTAAAATTCTCAACCAAACTCCTATTTTTAATAATGTTATCCTTCAAAAACTGAATGTGAAATAATGAATTTCCAGGATATATAAAACTAAGAGAATTTCTTGAGGGAAAACATGCCAGATATTGAAGAAACAATAGAGAAATCACCATATATTTTCATTTCTGGATAGAAAACAAAGCCAAGATAATGAATAAAAATATAATTTAAGTAATGAGTATACTGGTTTCTCTGGAAACATCTTGTTCTCTTGTGATAGTTATTTAAATATCTACTCAAGAAAATCTAAATGAGACTAATTTCGTTGCAAAGCAGATTTAATTTCAGCAAAGTTATCCTGGTGACATACAATTTCTATAAGAAAAATGATTGCCTGTACATATATAGGTATTTCTGAACTTCTTCTTTCGATTTTTCAGGTGAGAAAAAGCTGGCATTGAACTCCCTCTCTTTCAATTATAGGATTTCCTTTAATTTTATACTCTTCCTTTTTTCAATCCACATGTGTGGGTTTTTTAAAGCCTGTAATACCATACCTTGAGTGGAATTTTAAATAATTTTGAATCATCTTAAGATCAGTAAGCCAACCCTCAAGACTCACTATCACATTCTATATTTCTTTAGGTATCCAACTTGAGTTTTCTGGACCTCTTGGATGTTTATATTACTTATCAAGCTTGGATTCCTTAAGGCCAGGTAGTCGTTGTGGTTATGAAAGAGAGTTTAATTGGCTTTGGAATTTATTGTCAGTTTCTTTTATAAATACATATTTCATTTTATTTTACAGTTATAGGTATTTTGTCTGTCTGTATGTCTATGCAATTCAGGTGTACATAGTGCTCTTGGAAGTTGAAAGAGGGCATTGGAGTTTGTGTATACTTTTATATACAAATGCAGCACAGAAAGCAATGATCCAAGGAAGTTTGTTTGAGTTCAGAAACTAATGTAAGTAAATTCCAGCAAGCACATACTAAATAGTTTCTCTGTAGCCCTTTTCCAGAATGTTCTCAGGACAGACCGATTAAACACAATGTCCAGGTATATCCTGTAGATTCTATCTGGGAAACCACAAATGCAAGGCAGAAGGTCATATCCAGATTGAAGATACACTGAGGACAGCATTCAGCACATCCTTTCACTATATTGGGTTCTATAACTTTGTTCTGACATCCAACAAGAATCAACATGTCTTATGAATTGAATATAAATGTTTCAACACAGCAGGCACAAAATCACATTCAAGAACAGTTCAGTGATCAAAATTCACCCAAGGTAAAAGGCTCTTCACCTTTTTTACTGTAGCCTCTCTCACAGTATCCCAAGGCACTGTTCACCATTAGTCATTCTTTTGACCATGTCTTGACACTGTCCTCTAGAAGTGCATCAAGTAATCTTAGCTGTTGAGCCATCACTCTAGACCTCTTCTTTCAGTTTCTAAAACTGTCTTGTCATATTTCATTTTATTCACATTCCAAAATATGATAATCTAGTAAAAGCCTTGGCAATGTTATCTCCCCTTTCCACTGTGCCCCCATTAAAAAGAGAATATATTCCCAACAAATGATGTATATAACTACATTTCCATGAAAGGAATATTCCTGGATAGTTCCTGTGTCACAGATATAACACATCTGACTTGTTTATATGAATTAGTAAGCTTATTCTCAAGTTAACATGCAAGTAAAGTAGTCAGAGAACAATGTAATTCTTAAAGTACTAGATACTGTAGCAGTTGTCTTAGAATAAATAGATAGATGACTGTAATAGAACTGAAAGTCCAGAATTAAGCTGATATATCCCTGGTCAATTGATTTTCAACAAAAGAAATCAGCTGTTTGCCTTACTGAGATTCCTTTTAAAGTACTAAGGCAATTTTCTCTTTATTGTTTTAAAGACTCCTCTCTTTGTCTTTCTGTTTTGCTTTGATATATCTGCTTGTAGATCTATATTTGTTTGCCCTACTTGCCATTTGTTTAGAGCTGTGGATATTATGAAGTTTAATCTTTATTGTTAATCTTTATACTAAACCCAGTACAACTGGGTTTAGAAAAACCTAAAAACTAAGTGTGTGTGTGTGTGTGTGTGTGTGTGTGGTATTGCAACTTACTGACTGTTATTTTAGTCACCCAGTTCTTCATCCTGCCTCATTGTTCAGTACTTTGATGCAGGAAAAATTGTTGTACAAACTAGTTCAATATAATTTTAGCTCCTTTGATGAAAGTAGTATCTGAGGTTAATGTTTGAGGATTCTGTTGTTGTTCATCTGATTCCATATTATCTTTCATTTTGAATTTTGTTTCAATTTCCCAACAGTCAACTTCTTTGATGAGTGGGAATTAAGGTAGACGATGCCTCTCAGGCTTCCTTACTGGCTGGAAACCACAGCTCCATGAAATGAAATGTATGAATAGGACGCCACCACTCTTGTTGTGCTTTGCACAATTCCAGACTGTGAGCCATGAAAGAAAGATGCTTGAAAGACAAGAACTCCTCAACTGTCCTCATTTAGAGATGAGCTCTACTGATGAGGATGGGAGTATAATAAAATACAGTGGTGTGTTTTCCTTTCCAGAAGAAATGATTCTAGCTGGAAACTGGTAAGAGAATAGCCTCAGTTCTTGTATAGAGCATCTTGGCTATCAAGACCTTCTCTTTCTGAGGTGGAATGTAGAAGGGAGATGATGAGATAGATAGCAAATAGTGTCCTCTTCATTTTTACTTCAGGTCATTTTAGTATGTATGATTAATAGCAATATAAAAACAATAACTAAGGCCCTCCAGAAATAAATTATTTATGATTTAAGTTGCATACTGCTTGATTGAATATGAATCATCTCTTGATCCAAAATATTGACACTGTATATATTATCCAATTGCTAGCTACTTAGTAGCTATTTAAACTGTCATATCAACTGTCTCATATTATCACATATCCTGTGTTAGACTGACATTTATGTTATTTAACAGTGACCCACAAAAGGAATGTTACAGTATAGGCTCACATATACAATCTAAAATGGCAGATTAAACACATGATGATATTACAAAGCATATAGATTACATATGGAAAGTTCAAGAATAAAGTCTTGAAACATATACCCTGCAAATAAAGAAACCACTTTAGTGGTCTAGAATCAAAGTGACTTTTCATTTTGTTTTCACTGCAGAGCTATTTCCAGAAGCTTTCAATAGTTTGCTCCTACTCTTGAAAGGTTTTCAGTAGTTTTAATGAAGTTAGTATCTTCTATGTGTTATTGGTTAGGAGTATTTCATAACTGCGTATTAGGTCCTCTTCATGAAAGGAATCATCTATTTCTGAAGTTCTGCCCAAAACTGTAAAATGAGAATGTTCATATGAATGAAACATTTTTCCCTTTAAAAATTTATGTAGCTTACCGTTTGAATGCTGTAATGAAATGCACAAGGTTAAATATATCAGCTGAAGTCACAATTCAATGAAAGGAAAAATTGCAGAAATAGCTTTGATTGATCTCAACATAATATAGAATGATTAGCAATTTGGATTTGAAATCACAGAAGACAAAAAATTACCTACTGATTCTTGTAACCATCTTCTTTTGTCATAGGAGGTATATTCAGATACACATAATCCCATGGTTTCTCAATTTAAGAAAAAAACCACACACTCTTTGGGGGCATTTCTGGTGAACTTCATTTGTGGCACACTTATAGTAAGTGAATAGTGTAGCATTTTGCATCCTAGAATATATTGACTATTTTCTTGGACTTTAGCAACCAACAATATTGTTTTTTTTAAATCAAGTATAAATTAATTTTTTTTGCTTAAAATATCCTCTTCCTGTTGCTATCAAAAACATGAGCACCATATTTCCCAAGAGGAGTTAATGAGGAACAAACTTACTGATTACAACAGATGCCTAAGATAGGATAGTGGTGTTCCCTAAAATAATTGACTGTGTAAAATTGAGTCACATGATAGCACTATAAAAAAATTAATGTTTAAATATTACTTTTGGAATGTAAGAACAATAGCTATTTATAATTAGCATTAAACTTATAATAATGGGAATCTTTAAAATAGATAATTTTACTTACCAGGAAAATAATAAAATCATAAAATTGTATAAAATATTTACTTGACATTGTTAGATAGGAATAACATTAGATCCCATTGAATGTATTTCTATTGGAATTGAATGTCCATATAGATTATTTAAATATTTATGTAATTTATATTTATGAAATAAAACATAATTTGAAATTATTCCTAAGGAAGATTTTCAGATTTATCTCTCATTTATGAAGAACTTGAAAGTCTTTTTTATCCACACAATAATGGAAGCAAGAGAGAAACTATTCTTGTTAATATTGTAGGGCTAAAATGTCAAAATTAGAAGAAATAACTATTTCTAAAATTTCAAAATTAGAAGAAATAGTTATAATAATTCTAATTTTGACATTTTAACCCTACAATATTTGAGCTCATAGGCTATACCTCATCACACTTGAAGATGAAGGGAAATTATTTTATCCAACTATAATAGAATCATTTGCCAATTATGCTGAGGTCTTTGATCCATTTGCACTTAAGTTTTATGCATGTAGATAGATATGAATCTGTTTGCATTCTTTAACATGTTGACATACAGCTATGTTGTCACCATTTGTTGAAGATTCTTTCTTTTTTCCATTGTATAATTTTATTTTATTTTTTTGTCAAAACTCAGATGTACATGTAGATCAATATCAGGCTGCTCTATTTGATTCCATTGGTCCATCTGTCTGTTTCCTACTTTGGGGCCAGTAGAAGGGACAAAGCATGCCTTTTCTGTGTCCATTTATTGCTGCCTTTCAAGCCTTTTCTTTTTTTTTTCTGTCAACCACGATCCATGATGTTCTCTATAAATGTCTCAAGAATCCCTCTACAAATGGGTTTCTTGTTTCATTGCAAATATAGGTATGTATATCATAATATGGAATGCTAGTAGTCACAATATCTGAACTAACTTTGGTCTACAGCCAATTATTACCTTCAAGATAATCACAAAACACAACCAGTCTCAATTTTCAGATATCAAAAATTCACACAATATATCTTAAATCCAAACTAATGAAATAAAATTTTATAATAACAACTTATACCAACTTTTAGGTGTCAGCTGCAAACACCTCAGACCCGGGAGAAGTCGCGTTAAGGAGCAGAGCATTTTGTTCCTCTCTCAGAATGAATGGGAACCAGATTGTCAAGGTGCTGACTGAGGACGAGCTAGGCCACCAGGAGACAGGCAATGTCATTGCCCCGCTGAAAGAGGTCCTGGAGTACAATGCCATGGAGGCAAGTACAATCGGGGTTTGACTGTGCTCCAAGCCTTCCGGGAGCTGGTGGAGCCAAGAAAACAGGATGCCGAGAGCCTGCAGTGGGCCCTGACTGTGGGCTGGTGTGTAGAACTGTGTCAGATGACATCATGGATTCTTCTCTCACTCGACGCAGACAGATCTGATGGTACCAGAAGCCAAGCATAGGCTTGGATGCTGTCAATGATGCTCTGCTTCTGGAAGGCTGCATCTACCGCCTGCTGAAGTTGTACTACCTGAACCTGCTGGAGCTCTTTCTGCAGAGCTCCTATTAGACAGAGATTGGGCAGACCTTTGACCTCATAACTGCACCCCAGGGCCTTGTGGATCTTGGTAGATACACTGCGAAGAGGTACAAATCTATTGTCAAGTACAAGACGGATTTCTATTCTTTCTACCTGCCTGTCGCGGCTGCCATGTACATGGCAGGCATTGATGTGGAGAAGGAACATGCCAATGCCAAGAAGATCCTGCTGGAGATGGGCGAATTCTTTCAGATCCAGGACGACTACCTTGATCTCTTCGGTGACCCCAGTGTGACTGGAAAGGTCGGCACTGACATCCAGGACAACAAATGCAGCAGTGGTTCAGTGTCTGCTACGAGCCACTCCGCAACAGCGTCAGATCTTAGAGGAGAATTATGGGCAGAAGGACCCAGAGAAGGTGGCACAGGTGAAAGCGCTGTATGAAGCCCTGGATCTGCCAGCTGTGTTCTTAAAGTACGAGGAAGACAGCTACAGCCACCTCAAGAGCCTCGTGGAGCAGTACTCTGCACCGCTGCCCCCAGCCATCTTTCTGGAACTAGCAAAGAAGATCTACAAGCGGAAAAAGTGACCTCTAGCTTGCAAAGGCTTTGAGGGAGGGATCTCAATAAATTATTGTACAGAAAAAAATAACAACTTATACCAAATTTTATTTATGACAATTTAAACAAACACACCATTATGATCAAATCTCTTGACAAACTAGGAATGATGAATGAGGAACATTAATAAAAATTAACATAAAACATTACAAGGGTAAAAAAAACTGCTTATTTTGTTGTGAGTATGGAAACATGGCAAAAATATCTCCCTAACTAGTGTTAATTACCACCTTATACAGACATTAAGAGATCAATGCAAGCCCAGACTACTATACCCAGTAAATCTTTCAATCACCATAGACAGAGAAAATAAGATATTTCTTGACAAAACTAAATTTAAACATTACCTATCAACAAATCTAGTATTGCAGAAAGTACTAGAAGGAAAACTCTAATCCTAGGAAGTTAGCTGCACCCATAGAAACACAGATGATAAGTAATCTCACATCTTACACTAGTAAGCACTAAAGTAGAGAAAAACATAAACACTACCATTGAAAAATAACAGGAATTAACAATCACTGGTCACTAATATCCCTTAAGATCAACGGATTCAATTTACATATAAAAAGACATAGGATAATAGAATGGATACTGAAACAAGGTACATCCTTCTGTTGCATATAAGAAACACACCTCAGCCTCAAGGACAAGCTTTTCCTCAGAGCAAAGGGCTGGGAAAATATTTTCCAGTCTGAGGGATGTAAGAAACAAGCAGGGGTAGCTATCCTAATGTCTAACAAAATAGACTTCAAGTTAAAGTCAATCAAAAGAGGACACTTCATACTCATCACAAAAAAAAAAAAACTCTATCATAACAAAGTCCCAATTCTGGACATCTATGTCTCATATACAAGAACATACACATGTGTAAAAGAAACATTACTAAAGCTTAAATCATACTTCAAACCCCACACACTGATCGTAGGAGACTTCAACACCCTATTCTCTACAATTGATGGGTCTGCTAGACAGAAATTTAACAGAGAAAAAAAAACTAACAGATGTCACGAATCAAATGGACATGATAGACATCTACAGAACATTTCCCCAAAACACAAATGCATATACTTTCTTCTTAACATGTCATGGAATCTTTTCTAAAATTGACCACATTCTTGGTCACAAAACAAACCTCAATGTATATAAAAAATTGAAATAACCCCCTGTATCTTCCCTGGTGTGGAAGTCCCCTCTGTCTGCTGTGCTTACCATTAATGAATAAAGAAACTGCCTTGGCCTGTTGATTAGGCAGAATTGAGGTAGGTGGAGAAGATGGAACTGAATACTGGGAGAAGAAAGGTGGAGAGAAAGAGGGAGACATCATGGAGCCTCCAGAGTCAGACATGCTGAATCTTTGCCGGTAAGTCTGCCATGTGGCGATGCACAAATTAATAGAAATGGGTTAAATTAATATGAGTTAGGCAATAAGAAGCCGGAGATAATGGGCCAAGCAGTATTTTAATTAATACAATTTCTGTGTGATTGTTTCAGTTCTGGGATGCCAGGACAAACAAGGGCTCTCCTCCTACACTTATCAGATCACCATGGCTTAAAGTTAGTATTCAACTGCTGGGAGCCGATTCGAATAGCTGCCATTACAAGATGGCATTTGGCCCCAGCCTCGCTTGATAAACTCCATATTAGGGTTGCAGTTCTTCCACCGGAAAACAGAGTGAGTTGTTGTGATCTAGCTGCCCACACTTCCCCTGACCGGCAGGGAAACATCCTGGTCTGTAACTGACAAGGATGTTTCCCTGCTTTCTTTCCTGCCGTTGGGTCTCCAGATCAAAGTATCAAAAAGTTGCTAGGCAGACTCCCTATATAAGCAGTCATAGTTCAGAGCCCCTTGCCCCTTACTTTCTGCTCTCCCTACAATGAAGAGGCTCCAATAAAGCGTGATTTGAGAAGAATCCTCGTCTGGTGGCTGTTCTTTCCTGCTGGTCAGAAAGTTCGCCGCATTCAACAACACTAATTGTGGAAAGCCTACAAACTCATAAAAAATGGAACAATGTTAAACTTAAGCACCCCAGGGTCAAGTTAGAAATAATAAGAAATTAACAATTTCCTAGAATTCAATGAAAATAAGTGAAAAACATACCCAATTTTATGGGACACCTCAAAATAGTGCTAAGAGCAAAGTTTATACTACTAAGTGCCTACATAAAGAACCTAGAGAAATCTCAGACAGGCGACTTAACAGCACATCTGAAAGCTCTAGAACAAAAAGAAGTAAACATATCCAGAAGTAGATGCCAGGAAACAGTAAAATTGAGGGCTGAAATCAATAAAATACCAAGAAAGAAAGCAATACATAGAATCAATGGGACAAAGAGTTGGTTCTTTAAGAAAATCAACAAGATAGACAAAAACAAGATAGACAAAACTTATTCAAGATAACCGAAGGCAGAGAGTGAATATGCAAATTAACAAAATCAGAAATGAAAAGGGGGGGGACCAACAGACACAAGAGAAATTCAGAGAATGATCAGGTCATACTTCAAAAAATCTGTACTCCATACAATTGTCAAATTTAAAGAAAATGGACAATTTTCTGGATATAAACTATATACCAAAATTAAATCAAGGATACATAAACAATTTAAATAAACCTATATTTCCTAAGGAAATAGCAGTAGTTATCAAATTCCTAACCAAAATTAATGCCCAGCGACAAAGAGTTCCACTGTAGAATTCTACCAGAATTTCCAAGAAGGACTAATACCAATACCTCACAAATTATCCCACACAATAGAAACAGAAGGGATATTCCCAAACTCCTTTCACCTGATGCCCAAACTACACAATGACCCAACTAAGAAAGAGAATTACAGACTAATTTCCCTCATGAACATTGATTTAAAAAAACTCAATAAAATATAGGCAATATGAATCCAAGAACGTATCAAAGTATCATCTGCCATGATCAAGTTGTCTTCATTCCAGAGATGCAGGGATGGTTCAACATACTAAAATCTATCAATGTAATCTACCATATAAATAAACTGAAAGAAAAAACATACAATCATCCTATGAGATGCTGTAAAAGCATTTAACAAATCCAACACCCCTTCATGATGAAGATCTTAGAGAGATCAGGGATAAAAGGAATTTATTTAAACATAATAAAAGCAATATGCAGCAAGCTAACAGCCAACATCAAATTAAATGTAGAGAAACTCAAAGCAATTCCACTAAAATTAGGAACAGGACAAGACTGTCCATTTTCTCCATACCTGTTTAACATGGTACTTGATGTTCTAGGTAGAGCAATAAGACTGCAAAAAGATATCAAAGGGATTCAAAAGGAAGAAGTCAAACTTTCACTATTTGCAGATACTATGACAGTATACATAAGTGACACCAAAAATTCAATGAGGGAACTCCTGCAGCTGATAAAGAGTCTCAGTAATGTGGCAGAATATATGGTCAACAAAAAGTCAGTAGCCATCCTATATATAAATGTTCAAGGGCTGAGAAAGAAATCAGAGAAAGATCACCACTTAAAATAGCCACACATAACATAAAATATCTTGGTATAACACTAACCAAAGAAGGGAAAGACCTGTATGACAAGAACTTTAAGTCTTTGAAGAAAGAAACTGTGGAAAATATCAGAAAATGGAGAGATCTCCCATGCTCATAAATAGGTAGAATTAACATAGTAAAAATGTCAATCTTACCAAAAGCAATCTACAGATTCAATGCAATCCCCATCAAAATATCACACAATTATTCACAGAAATTGAAAGAACAATACTCAACTTCATATGTAAAAATAAAAAAAAATCCCAGAATAGCCAAAACAATCCTCTACACAAAAGGAACTTCTGGAGACATTACCACCCCTGATATCAAGCTCTATTATAGAGTGACAGTAATGAAAACAGCTTGGTATTGTCATAAAAACAGACAGGTGGATCAATGG
>NC_022026.1:35475506-35486125 GCF_000317375.1 Microtus ochrogaster
CAATTTAGTTTTCCCCACCTAGCTCTGTTCTGCCCTGCTATAGGCCAAATGTAGTTGTTTTTGTTTTTTAATTAACCAATGGTATTCACAGCATAAAGAGGGGAATCCAACATAAGGGTACAGACATAAACAGAAAATTCTTAACAGAAGATTTGCAAATGGCCAAAAAAACACTTAAGAAATTGCTCAATATCCTTAACCACCAGAGAAATGAAATCAAAATGACTCTGAGATACCGTCTTATAACACTCAGAATACTAAGATAGAAAACACCAATGATAGCCTATGCTGGATAGGATGTGGGGCAAGGTGAATATTCTTCATTGCTGGTGCTAGTATAAACATATACAGCCACCTAGGAAATCAGTGTGATGGTTCTCAGAAAATTGGTAATCAATCCACCAAGGACTCTGTAAAACACTTTTGGGAATATACCCTAAGGATGCACATTCATATTACAATGCCGTTTTCTCAACTCTGTTCATAACAGCATTATTCATAATAGTCAGAACCTGGAAACAACCTAGATGGCCCTCAACTGAAATGTGGTATATTTTCATAATAAACTACTACTCAGCAGTAAAAAAAATAAAATGAAATCTTGAAATTTGCATGCAAATAGATGGAACTATAAAAAAACCATCCTGAGTGAGGCAACCCTGACCCAAATGACAAACATGGCATGTACTCACTCATAAGTGGATTTTAGATGTAAAGCAAAGAATAACAGTCTATATCTACAATCCCAGAGAATATAGGTAACAAGGAACCCCTACGAGAGACATACATTAATCTCTCCCCCTGGGAAAGGGGAAACAGATAAGACCTTCTGATAAAATTATGATCGGGGGCACAGGGAGAGTGGAAGGGGAGCAGGAGGGGAAAAGGAAGAAGAGAACATGAAGGAACAGGACGCTCAAGAAGGGAATGACAGTGAGGGAGAGAAAGGAAAGAGATATCTTGATTGAGGGAGCCATTGAAGGGCCAGTGAGAAACATGGCACTATGGAAATTCCCATCAATCCACAATGATGACCCCAGCTAAGACTCTAAGCAACAGTGAAGAAGATACCTAACCTCCCTTCCCCTGAGATCAGATTGATGACTACCTTAATGGTTATCATATAAGCTTCATCCAGAAACTGATGGAAGCAAATACAGAGATCTACAGTGAAGCACTGGACCAAGATACCAGAAACCAGCCCAAGAGAAGGGGGAGTGATAATATGAACAAAGGGGTCAAGAATATGATGGTGATACCCACAGAAACAGCTGACCTGAGCTAGTGAGAGTTCACTGACTCTGGACTTATAGCAGGCAAACCTGCATAGGACCAAATTAGGCCCATTGAATGTGTCAGACAGTTGTGAGGCTTGGGGAGTCTGTGGAGTAACTGGCAGTGGGATCAGGATTTATCCCTACTCATTGAACTGGCATCTAGGAGCACTTTCTTTTTGGAGGAGTACCTTGTTCAGCCTAGATATAGGGGAGAGGACATTGGTCTTGCCTCAAAGGGAACTGCCAGGGTATGTTGACTCCTCATGGGAAGACTTACCCTTTCTGAGGAGTGGCTGGGAGTGGGATAGAGTGGAAGAAAGGGCGGAGCAAAAGGAGGGGAGAGTGTGGGAATAAGGATAACTATGTAAAATGAAAAAATATTGGTTTAAAAAATCTTCATAAAAAGTAGAAGTCCTAGTTTTTGTCCGGCAATCTTGTCTACTTCCCATATCCAGGCAGATGACTATATGTTTTTCTTTGGGTTTAACTTCTTATTTAGCTTCTCTAGGATCACAAATTATAGGCTCAATGTCCTTTATTTATGGCTAGAAACCAATTATGAGTGATTACATCCCATGTTTATCTTTTTTGGGTCTGGGTTACCTCACTCAGGATAATGTTTTCTATTTCCATCCATTTACATGCAAAATTCAAGAAATTGTTTTTTACCACTGAGTAGTACTCTAATATGTATATATTCCACACTTTCTTCATCCATTCTTCCATTGAAGGGCATCTAGGTTGTTTCCAGGTTCTGGCTATTACAAATAATGCTGTTATGAACATAGTTGAGCAAATGCTTGGGGGTGGGGTGGGATGGGGGTAAGGGGAAATGGGGAGAGAAAAGTGAGAAGAGGAGGATGGGGGACCTTGGGAGAATGGGTTGGTCGGGATAAAGGAAGGGTGGATATGGGAGCAGGGAAGTATATATCCTAATTAAGGGATCTTAGGGTTGGCAAGAGACTTGACTATAGAGGGGCTCACAGGTGTCCAGGGAGATGTCCCCACCTAGTTCCTTGGGCAACTGAGGAGAGGGAACCTGAAATGACCCTATCTGATAGCCATACTGATGAATATCTTGTAAATCACTATAGAATCTTCATCTGGCGATGGATGGAGATAGAGACAGAGACCCGCATTGGAGCACGGGACTGAGCTCCCAAGGTCCAAATGAGGAGCAAGGAAGTCAGGACCGCGAGGGGTGCACCCACCCACTGTGATGGTGGGGCTGATCTATTGGGGCCTCACCAAGGCCAACTGGACTGAGACTGAATAAGCATGAGATAAAACCGAACTCTCTGAACATGGCCGACAATGAGGGCTGATGAGAAGCCAAGGACAATGGCACTGGGTTTTGATCCTACTGCATGAACTGGCTTTGTGGGACCCTACCATGTTTGGATTATCACCTTCCTGGACCTGGATGGAGGGGGAGGACCTTGGAATTCCTACAGGGCAGGGAATCTGGATTGCTCTTCAGACTGGAGAGGGAGGGGGAGAGGAGTAGGGGGAGGGGGAGAGGAGTTGGAGGAGGGGGAAGGAAATGGGAAGCAGGGAGGAGGCAGAAATTTTTTCAATAAAAAATTAAATAAAAAAATAAAAGGAACAAATAAGAAAGAAACAAATATAAAAATGTAGAAGTCCTAGCTAGTAGAATAAGATAATAAAAGAAGAAATAAATGAATAAGGACTGGAAAATTAGAAATACAACTATTCATAAATGATGTGTAAAAAGAGTCATAAACAATAATTATTTGAACCTAAGAAGCAAGACTAGAATTTTAAAGTTAATTTATAAGAGTCAACTGTTATTCTACATTCCAGTAATAAAGAATTGGAATTTAATTTTAAGAAAACATGTTTACAATTATAGCCCACCTCACAATGAAATAAAAAGAAATTAAACACAATGGCTATAGGCTTTTTACTGAAAATAAGACATTTTTACATTCTTTCAAAATCTATGTAGGAAGGCATTTATATATTAATTACCCAGTATTTGTATATATTAATTACTCCAAATTTTATGAATTAAGTTCTATCGCAATACATATCTCAAGAAACGATTTTACTGCTATTGACAAACTGATAATAAAGTGTATAGAAAAATAATAGCCACAGGTACTTCTCTGTCACCATTTGAGAATAATAGGTAAAACTCACCAAAATCTTATATATTACTATTGTAAAGAAGGTTGAACACCTTTCTGTCTTAACCCTCATGATTAAATGTATATTAACATACTTAAAAAAAATTCAATTCTACTTCATACTGGCTAGTCCTGAAGTTGTTTCTAAGTTAAAGGCATGGAATCCCTTTGGGGATGAGTTGAGGTCAGTAAAAGTTTAGGGAAAGTCCTCAGGCTGTTGTGGATGACAGATTGGAACTGTGCCTTTTGTCTCTATCTTCTATACTATAGACATCCATATGCTGATAAACCCAGCACTCTGAAGACTGAGGCAGGGGTATCTTTTGTTTTAGAGAGCTTGTAGTATATAAAATGTCCTGTCTAAAAACAAACCAAAACAAAACTGAAATAAGAGATTAAAAATATTAAAAAAATGCTCAATATTGTTACTCATTAAGGAATTGGACATAAAAGTATGAACCTACTATTATATATCTGTCAGACTTGAAAAACCCCAAACACAATAATACCAACTAATGTTAAGGTTTGGTGACAATAAAAACTATTCTTTACTGGTGATGGAAATATATATCAACTAGAGAAAACAGTGTGATGGTCACTTACAGAACTATGTATAAGCTTCTTAGCTGATCTAGGAATCACATTCCTTGGTATTTATCAAGTTTGTTTCCAAATTTAAGTTAATAAAATTATGCATATCAATGTGTACAGTAATTTTACCTGCAATCATCCAGACTGAAACCCAAAAAAGCTTTCAATGGCTTAGTGAGCAGTGACGTGCTTCAATACACGTGATTTTATTTTTTTTCAGCAATCAAAAAATCCCAGTTTCCCACCACAGTATGGATAATAATTCTGATAATATAATACACATATAGTAGAATTGGTTAAATAAATAAATGGGTGACAGAACACAGGATTCATGTTTTCAGTGTTAAAGTAGAAATTTGCAGAAAAGCAAGAGAAAGTTCTAAAATATTCCAAGTGGCAGTGAATTATAGCTGAATAATGTACTTTATTAACATGAATGGAGATATCTGCAAATATTTAAAGATATGTATATGATTTTAATGTAGTTAATATATACACACATGGGCTTTCTTTTTCTGCAAGGTCAATAAACAGTAATACTCAAATATTAATAAAGGTATACAAACTTTCGTTTATAAACCTCTTTCCTAATAAAATGAACAAGCTTCTTGGACAAATGGCTGATTCTAGGCTTGTGGCAAAGTCTTTAAGATGATCCTGAGATTTTCTGTCTTTCTGGGAAGCACAAAACAATATGAGTAAGAGGTAGAATAAGAAGAGGAAAAGAAGGAGATAAGAGAACAGAAGATGAAGAAAGAAGAGGAGGAAAGGAGGGGAAGGAGAGAGAGAAAAAAGAAATAAGAGAAAAAACTATGGTAATTATGTCAAACAGATATAGAAGATAAATGAAATAATTCATTATAGGTTAAGTTCAAAGATTCTGCAAGAAAATGAAATAAATATTTTTTACTCTGCATCACAGTATAAATTAAATGTTAATATGAATAAGAATATACTTAATTAATAAATAAATTATTGAAGACGTAAGTACATAATGAGAAGAAGCAAATCTACACTGAAGAATTTGAAATGGTCTGTGTAGCTACTCCACCCTTAAGGACTAAAGTATGGCTATCCACAGTAACTGACTTATACAATATACTATGAAAGATAACAGAAAAACAGGTAACCTTCTAGTGGGAATGTCTGAAGGCATCAGGTGGTGAACTTGTCATCACTAATTGTAGTATACTATACTTGCGAGGGCTTTGTTTATTCTTTGTGTCTTTCACATCATGCATCTCCATCTCATTCATTTCCCCATCCATTTGCACCCACCCTCTGCCCTTGAAACCTTCCCCCAAAAAATAAAATAAAATTTAAGAGAAGAAAGAAAAACAAAGAAGGGGAAAGTCTTGTCATGAAAACTGTAGTGTGACACAGTAAGTCACACAGTAAACCCTTTTATCCATATATCCTTTCTTGCAAATGTTCATTGCAGAGAGTCATTGTTTGAGGCCTCTGGTTTCTGCTACACTATTGATGCTGTGTCCTCACTGAATTTCTTCTTGGTTATCCTGCTGTTGCCTTGTGTTGTAGAATTCCTGCAGCTTTGGGTCTGCAAGACCAGTCCTTTCACCTTCACGTGCTCCAGCAGACCACAGATTGGGTGGATGTTTGGGCTGGCCAAAACATAAATCTAGTTCTGGGCTTGGGTAGTTGCAGGGTTGGTCAGGCCTCCATATCAACCTTTTCCTCACCTCCAGGGTGAGCTTTCCTAAATTGTTCTTTGCAGTAATAAGCAAGAAGCTGGGCCAGTTCTGTTTTGGTGTCCTCAGGGTAGGCTCTCCTATACCTACATCTTCAGGGTCAGCTATACTGTGTTACCCAGGTGTGGTGTAGGTGCCACTCTCCATTTCTCCGAAGTTTATGTAGGGAAAAGGCTAGCTCTTCTACTTGCCTCAGGTGTTGCGTAGGGGGAAAAGCATCTCTCCCATGCCCATGCTACCACTTGACAGATGAGAAATGGGGACAGCTCTCCCGTGCTCACAACTATGGATCTAGTTCACCCACACCTTCATCAATGTGGTTGGCACTATTGTGTTGCACAGCTGAGATGCTACGTTTGCTCTCCCAAGTGTTGCTGCTAGTGGGAGACTGGGGAGATCTCATGCCCTTATGACTTCAGGGCCACCACTTCCTCACGCATTCCATCACATGACAAATGAGTAATGGAGACAGCTCTCCCATGTTCACAATTTGGAGGATGGCTCACCCATACATCCAGCAATAGGATTGGCTCTATTGTGCTGACCAGGTGAGGCACAAGGCCTGCTCTCCCAAGTGTTTATTTTTGCTAGTTTTATGTCAACTTGACATAAGCTAAGATCATTAGAGAGAAGGAAGACTCAATTTAGAAAATGCCTCAATAAAACTGGGTTTCAGGCAAGCCTATATAGGGCACTTTCCTAATTAGTGATTGATGGGAGAGAGTCCAGCCCATTGTGAATGAGGCCATCCCTATGCTGATGGTCCTGGGTTCTACAAGAAAGCAGGCTGGGCAAGTCATGAGAAGAAAGCCAGTAAGCAACATTCCTCCATGGGCTCTGCATCAGCTATTATCTCTAGGTTACTTCCCTGTTTGAATTTCTCCATGGTTTCCCTCAATGGACTGTGATATATAAGCCAAATAAACCCTTTCCTCCCCATATGATTTGGTTGTGGTGTTTCATCACAGCAGTAAAAATCCTAAATAAGACAGACACATTTCTAATATGCATAATACAGCAATCGTGATCATGCTACTTTCTAACAAAACATGTATTACCAGTTTAATTATGTTCTTATTTTTTATTTTTTTTACTTTTATTTATGTGGAGGTACAGGTAAGGGGGCATTGTGCATGTGTGTGTGGGTCCCCACAGAGGCCAGAATAGGGCTTCAGATGCCATGGAGATAGAGCTATAGGTGGTTGTAAGAAACATGACATGGGTGCTTGATTCTCTGGAAAAAATGCAAATGCTCTTAACCACTGAGAAACCTCCAATATCACAATTTTGAAAATTTTGAGAACATTGATTTATTGTGAATATATCTTAAAAAGTAACATGCTAGGAATCTGTAAATATTGAGAACTTACTGTTTATCACTCAATGTGACAATTATAAAATGTATCATTTCTAATGAATAAATATACTTTGTTCTAAATTTTTTTTTTTTTGGTTTTTCGAGACAGGGTTTCTCTGTGGCTTTGGAGCCTGTCCTGGAACTAGCTCTGTAGACCAGGCTGGTCTCGAACTCACAGAGATCCGCCTGCCTCTGCCTCCCGAGTGCTGGGATTAAAGGCGTGCGCCACCAACGCCCGGCACTTTGTTCTAAAATTAAAAAAGAGAATGGCATGATATTAACAGGAAAATGTGTGTAATAGTTGACTATTATGTTAAGAGTAATGAACCATATTCAGAAAGGCAATAATAAATAATTAAACAATTGAACAAATAAATAATTGTCAGAAACAAATCAAGTAAGTTCTAATGGATCAAGATGCTACAAAATATGTGATTAGTAAATGTCAAAACTCAGTCATCAAAATTAAGAAATATCTCAGACTTTTTCACAGCCAAGAGGAGATAAAGGAGATGTGAGAAATAAATGAAATGTAATGTTCTAAAAGAGATCCTTGAACAGAAAAATATTATTAGTTGAGAACCAAGGAAACATGAGCATAGGGTGGATTTCAGTTAACAAAAATGATCAATATCAGTTCATCAATGATGATCACTGCACAGTAAGATGCAAAAAATTAAGAAATTGCAAGTGTGAGTCATATGGGATTTCGATATATCTTTGTCATGATTCTAAGACTATCTCCAACAGCTTATTAAAAATTATTTTTATGACTTGCACATGGAACCTTGAAACTTTTAGGTAAGAGTAATAGCAAAATGTAGAAACTCAAAATGACAACAAACAAGTGAATAAATGAATTTTATCCCGGCTTACCATGGCATTGGAAAGTTGAGACTACATGTCTTCGGACAGGCAGTATCAATCACAGACATAAAGGTGTCAATATTTCCCCAACTCACTAACAACTATTGGCAGGTGCTGAAATAATCTGGCAGCTGCCAACAACAGAAGGTGCCATCTCCCATGAGTAAAAGTAATGAGGCCCTTATTCCCTAACAAATAAAACTAGATCATCCTCATTAAATGACTTGGTAATTCACTTTACTTTGGGAGCAGTAAGTAATACCACATGTAAAGTGATTGTTTTTTTTTTCTTCTTATTTTCTTGTTCTGGAACCTCAGTAAATAATGTAAAGCTTCCTGTATAGGGAGCAAGAGAGGGCATTTTGTTATAGCATTATCCTTATAACTATTCTCTTGTTTTATACAGTGTTCCTTGGAAGATTTCTGTCAGGTTTGTGTGGCAAAAAGGCTAATGAATCTGATTCTGTCTGATGAATACTATCTAAAGAGGTTGCAATGTAGGAATAAAAACTCAAGGTCAAGCAAAGAACTGTGAAGACTTTACAAGTCAACATTAACTTGTCTACCCTTTTAAATAAATGCTAATAATTATTTGGGGAAGAGTCGGGCTGATAATATTTGATGTTATTGCAATTGTGCAGGTTCACGGTTCATGAAACAGCCTCAAACAGTGTTTTTTCTACTTAGGATGGATTGATACCTTAGTGAATCCAACAAAATTTGAAAATACAGTGAAACAGAAATATATTTATTATGCCTAACACACACATATCTTAGTGTAGCCAGAATTAAATTCATGCACAATACTTGCTTATGCTGTAGTTGGGGAAGTAATATAACATAAAGATGACTTTATGAAGAAGTGTTGAATATTTCATGTCATTTGTGGGACACAGTACACTAAAATTGATCAGTTGTTTTCAGTAGTGATTGCTTAGCTAACTTGGAGCTGTAACTGGCTGCTGCAGCCCAGCATATTGCAGGAATATCATATGGTGAGCACAAGGAAAGATCAAAACCTCAGATTCAGTTTCTACCAAATACAGTTGCTTTTTTTTTACATCATAGAGTTGAAAAATTAAGTGAACTGTAATTGTGTGAAGATGGTGATGTTCAGTGTAATACACAATGTCCTCCACAAAGCACTGGATTTTTTTCTTACTTGTATTTAGAGATTACGTATAGGTCTCTGCCAACCTGTTACTAAATATTATTGTATATTGAAAGTCAATATGTGGCCTTGTCCATATATTTCAAAAAAATAAATTCTCAGCATATCTTCTTTAAAAAATTCAGCACTATTCATAAATAATCTAACAAGGCATTTTATTATGTTTGTGCTTCTGTGAGATAGGGTCTTATTCTGTATTCTTGGCTGTCCTTTATCACATGAAACACCTCCTGTCTCAGTCCCCTGAGTCTGGGACTATAAGCAGGAACTACTGTGACTGGCTAACATATTTAAAAAATAAGAATTTAACAATTATGTGAAAAATTTATATTGTAAGCAAATATTGATTCTTTATTATCAGTCATATTTTATTCATATTTCCATTATGAAGAACCATGGAAATATACAAAGATAATAAGGGCAAAGCAAGTTTTCAGCTGATAACTCACCAAATGGAAATTTGACTATTGTCGCTACTTGCTTCAGTAACAATGACTATGGTCAATACTTCATATAAATTTTTAAATAAAATACAATAATGATACTTAAATTACTTGAAACAAAGTTTTGCACTTAATGAGGCACCTTTATTTTATGTTTTAAATAAAATTTTTATCAACTGAACCAAAATAAATGGTTTGCAATATTATAATTTTAGGCATTTACTTTGATCATGTTTGTGACATATTACACTGTCTTACACCTCTCTCCATACAATGACTCCTCTGTCTAATTTCATGTCTCTTAAAGAATATGAACATATAAATTTTGTATAGGAGAGAAAAATGAAATTATTATTTTTCCGAGACTGGCTTTTTTCACTTAACTTGAAGAGGCCTATAGCCAAGCAGAAAAATCTCAGCTTTATGGAACTATTGAGCATCCTTTGGATATATACCCAAAAATGGTATTGCTGGGTCTTGAGGAAGGTTGTTTCCTAATTTTCTGAGAAATCACCACACTGACATCCAAAGGGGTTGTACCAGTTTGCATTCCCTCCAGCAATGCAAAAGTGTTCCCTTTTCCCCACAACCTCTCCAGCATAAGTTGTCATTAAGTGTTTCTGATCTTGGCCATTCTTACAGGTGTAAGATGGAATCTCAGAGTTGTTTTGATTTGCATTTCTCTGTTGACTAAGAATGTTGAACATTTCCTTAAGTGTCTTTCAGCCATTTTAGATTCCTCTGTTGAGAGTTCTCTGTTTAGATCTGTACTCCATGTTCCCAAATATTGTTTATAAGTGTCCTTTTACATTTAAAGAGGGATATGATATAGATATGAATATTTTGCATTGGTATGGATTTTAAGGTCACTTTTGTTATATGTATATGTATTTCTGATCTTGATTAAGGTATTGTGATTGTATAGTTCATTTTTAAAATGTAATGTATAATTAGGAAATATAGGTTGTTAATGGATAATCATCAATAATAGTAAAGCTTGTAGTCATGTTAGTTTGATTTTCTAGATATATAGAGGTATATTTCAGTTAGATAG
>NC_022026.1:35492040-35496897 GCF_000317375.1 Microtus ochrogaster
CATCATTTCTATTTCCTGTCTGGTTTTCCTGCCTATATTTCCTGCCTGGCCAATCAGTGTTTATTTAAAACATGATTGACAGAATATAGACAATTCTCCCGCACCACTAATCTTCATGGGTAGTAGAAAAAGACAAGATCTACTGAGTAAATTGAAAGCATGGGGTCCTTGAGGGAGGGTTGAAGGGAGGAGGGGAAAGGTAGGGAGGGGAGCAGAGAAAAATGTAGAGCTTAATAAAAATCAATAAAAAAATGAAATCTCAGCTTTAGGCTTCAGATGCTAATAGCATTGATTGTTAGAGAATGGGGTTTTGCTATATTAATACATCCCAAACAGTTTTTATCTGTTAATCATAGGACATTAGCTTTTTTTTTCTGGTAGTCACAGGAGGTTTGCTTGACTTGAAGGTATGCAAAGCATGTCTATTTAGGAAACTAAAGATGACCCAAGAGAAATTGTCATTAGTCTCTGAACCTGAAACATTCCAACCTCTCCAGAGCACTGAAGTTCTATTCAGTAAATCAGCCTTTAAAGGCACAGTTTCTTTCCAGTGCTTGTTTACATGTGTGTATATTTGGATGGATACAATTTATCTAGGTAAAGGGAGTTGGAAGCTCTCTGAGCTTGGCCATCCAAGGAAAAACAGTGCTTACCACAAGTCATAAAAATGTTGCCATAACTTTTGCTTTATATACAAGAATTTCTAACACATTTTATGAATGAGTTTGAATGACTTTTTTTTCAGGGAAATTCTATCACCCACCTTGGGAGTCACACTTCTGGAAGGAGTGGAGGTAGAAAAGATGCCCAAAGCATTAAATTGTGGTGTGAATATGTACAAAGTATACATTGCTGAATTGTTTTATGGCTGGTAAGCTGATATTGATGCAATTTTCTCTCATTTAATCTGAAACTATAATTCCCTTCCAAGCTCCTCAACATATTCTCATTTATAAAAAGAATGTATCTGTTCTGGTGTCCTATGAGATCTCAGTGTAAGTCTACCTGTTGTCAGACAAGTATGAGTATTTTCATACTTTTATAATAATATACAATTTCCAGAGGTTATAATGCAATTTTCAAAAGAGATCTCCTTTGTGTAAAATGCAAGTATAAAAATTTCTTCACTCAGCTGAGCAATGGTGGTACATGCATTTAATTCCAGCACTCAAGGAGGCAGCAGGAGGTAGATTTATGAGTTCGAGGGCAGCCTGGTCTACAGTAAGTTCCAGGACAACCAGCAATCCACAGAGAGGCCCTGTCTCAAACAACCAAAAAAAATTTCTACACATATGAATCTATATGCTATTTATAAAGTTCTTGGATCCTGCTTGACATTGGAATATATTTTTCTCTCATTAATGAGGAATCCATCCAATCTCTAATATTGTTGTATTAGAATTTAGATTCTGTTCAGATCCTGGTATTGAAATGTGGTCACTTCTCCAAGTGAACAAAGTGGAGAAGTGTTGACTTCATTATTTGTAATCATGAAGAAAAAACAAAACCTAGTTAGCTGATGTCCTTATTTTCAATATATTATTTTAGTATAAAAAAGAATGGATGTTTGGAAGTATTTCATTTGTTATACATATTATTTTCATTTCTGTTGTTATTACACTCCTTATTGTATAGGAGAACCGACAACACTGCTATCAATGTGTTCTTCTCTGAGACAAAGTACAGACTTTCAGCAAATATAGAATGAGTTTTGTGTGTTTTGCAGATCTGTTTTCACTTAAGATGTTAAATTAGCAGAGGATACTGACATATGCCTGTTATTTCAGCACTTGAAAGGCTGAGGCAGGAGGATCATGAGTTTGAAAACAGTTGGGCCTTATATAAGGAAACCAAAATGAAAATCAAAATGTCAAAGTTAACACAGGAACATCTAAATAATAATAATTTTCAGAACACTTAACCTAAAAACATTAAGTTAATGGAAGCATAGTAAGCATTCTGGCCTAGAATTTGAAGTGAAAATAGAATACCATGATTTTGTTATGGAGAGGAATATATGCTATCATCAAGTAACTTTATCTTAGAGTAACAGAAAGGCCAATTGGTGTGATGTATGTGAGGTGAGGGCATATAAAAGACAGTGGTAAGTTAGATGTCGAATGTGTAAGGTCTGGTAATTTTTTTCAATTGCCTTACAAATCAGTTCTTTTTCTCTCTTATGAATGAGACCCTAACTGATTGCCCATTATTTAACAAAACTATCTTCTTCTAACATTATCTACTAATATTAACAACTCCCTCTAAAACTATCTATTAATATTAACAAGTATCTTCCACATAGAATTGCTGTTAGGATTTAGTAGCAGAAGAGTACCTTGTTGAAATGGTACTAAGGAATACTGTAGAAATCAAAACACACAATGGATCTCACACAAAGAAAGAGATTTATGGGACAAAGTTTCCTCTGAGTGGGGACAAGACAGAGATAGAAGCAGAGAGAAGGAGAGAGACAAAAAGCAGGCTGTGATGGCAAGGACTTTTTAAAGAGTATGTTTGCTGCATTTGGTGGGTAGTGATGATGTTGTTCCTCATTCTGAGTCACTGAAGTCAGGTTTGGGGAGCACCTGGTTCCTAACAATTACCATCAACAATTTATCTCTTTTTTTTTATTTTTAACCAGAGAGATGTTATATCATTATAAGACAGGAACATGATTTAGGGTCTGGGCCACGTACCTTCTCTTTGTGTGCAGAATACATTTAATACAGTATGTGATATAGCAAAGTATAATAAAAATGCATATGCATATAAAAATAAATTTTGTTTATATTAAAGTGAGGTTAATGGATTTCACAAAAGTAACATTTTGTCATTCAGGTCCAGTGAGGTTTGGTTTCTTTTATCAGATTGACTAATGATTGTTGGTACTTGCCCTTTTCTTATCATAATAATTTATAATAAATGGAAACACAGGAGACATTTCCCATTAGCTGAGAAATAGCAGGTTGACCAGTGGCTTGTACGTGCTTGACCTATTCTTCCATAACTTATTTTAAAACAAAATTAAGGGAATCTGAAAAATAATTCTGATCTGCCAAAGTTTGATTACTTCCTAATCAAACTTCATTTGACAAGTAACTGTTTACAAAGTATATTATAAATTAGCCTTGGGTATAGGAAATTATTTTATAGAAGATGAGAATACTGGAAGACAGGTTTTTTTTGTATTATTTATTTATTATTCTCTCATGTATTACATCCTAGCCTGAGCTTTCCCTCCCTCCACTCTGCCCAGCTTCCCCACTTCTCCTCTCCCCAAGATCCACTCTCCTCTTTTTTCCTTCAAAAAAGAACAGGCCTTTCAAGGATATCAACAAAACAAGGCATAACATGATACAATAAGTCTGGGCACATACCCTCATATCAAGACTGGACAAGTCAACCCAGTATGAGGAAAATAGTTCCAAGAGCAGGCAAAAGTGTCAGAGACAATCCCCATTCCTACTGTTACTCCCACAATCATGATATATACATGGAGTTCTTTGCTCAGACCCATAGATGCTCCCTGATTTTTACTTCACCTTCAGTCTCTGTGAGCCCCTATGAGCTCTGAATAGTAGATTCTGTTGGTTGTGTTCCCGTGGTGTTTTTGACCTCTCAGACTCCTATAAATCCCTTTTCCCTATCTCTCACAGCCCTGAGATGTAACCAATGTGTCTGTGGGTGTCTACATCTGCTAATATAAGTTGTTGCATGAAGCCTCACTGATGTTAATTATGCTAGGCTCCAGCCTACTAGTATAGCAGAATATAACTAGTAATCATTTTAGTGGTTTCTTTTTTTTTTTTGCCAATCGTGTTTTGATGTAGGTGGGTCTTATTTCTATGTATTGCTTTCATTGGTTAATTAATCAAGAAACTTCTTGGCCTGATAGGTCAGAACATAGGTGGGTGGAGTAGACAGAACAGAATTCTGGGAGGAAGAAAGCAGAGTCAGAGAGACGCTATGGAGCCAGCCACCAGGTCAGACATGCTGAATCATTCCTGGAAAGCCACCACCTCATGGTGCTACACAGATTATTAGAAATGGGTTAATCAAGATGTGAGAGTTAGCCAGTAAGAGGATAGAGCTAATGGGCCAAGCAGTGTTTAAATGAATACAATTTGTGTGTTGTTATTTTGGGTGTAAAGCTAAAATAGTGGGAGCCGGAACAAAAAAGCCTGCCCACAGCTTCACTACAGTGTTTGGTTCTATCCTAGGTCTCTATTCAGCATCTGGTACTTGGTCATTTAGGTAATGTTAGGTGTGGGGTCTCCCTTGTGGCATGGACCTCAATTTGGATCAGTAATTGGTTGGCCAGTACTCCATGTTTTCTACCACCTTTAACCTAGCATTCTTTGTGGCCAAAGGTGTTGTGTCTGGATTAATGTCCCTGTCCCACCACTGACAACCTTTTCTGGTTACAGAAGATGGTCAGTTCTGGTTCTATATCCCTCATTATTAGGAGTCTTCAATGGGGTCATGCTTGCAGATACAAGTGAGTGTCCATTGCACTTGGTTTCCACATGACCCCTGAAATTCCCTTCCCTGATTCCAGTTATCTCTCCCAGTACTCTCTCCCTCCATTCCTCCATTTCTCTCCACACATAATACCTCCTGTTCCCATACCTATCTGCCCCCAATCACCCACAAAATCTATTTTATTTCCCCTTCCCATGGAGATCCATGCATCTCCCTTAAGCCCTCCTTGTTACCTAGCCTCTCTGCGTCTGTAGATTGCAGTATGATTATCCTTTACTTTAGAGATAATATCTACTTATAAGTGATTACTTGCCATGTTTGTAATTTTGAGTCTGGGTTACCTCACTCAGCATGAATTTTTTCTAGCTCCATCCA
>NC_022026.1:35498007-35499838 GCF_000317375.1 Microtus ochrogaster
GAGGTCCTTGATCCACTTGGACTTGAGTCTTGTGTAGGGTGAAACATACAGATTTATTTGCATTCTTCTACATGAAGACATCTGATTAGACCAGGACCATTTGTTGAAGATGCTTTCTTTTTATCCATCATATACTTCTGAAATCTTTATAAAAATTCAGGTAACCATAGGTGTGTAGATTTACATGTGGATCTTTCATTCAATTCCATTGAACAGCCTGTATGATATTTGAAAGCTCCAAGAAAGATAACCTTAAGATCACTTAACATCTGAAGTTCTATTTCTTGGTTGAGTTATTGTGTGGTTTTGGTATTAGGGTAACTGCAGCCTCATAATGAGACTTTGACAATAACCCTTCTGTTTATATTATGTGGAAAACTTTGAGGAGTATAGGTGTTCACTCTTCTTGAAAGTCCTGGTAGAATTCTGGACTAAAACCATCTGGCCCTTGGCTTTTTTTGGCTGGTTTTAATGACAGCTTCTATTTCCTCATGGTTTATAGGTCTATTTAAATTGCTTAACTGGACTTGATTTAATTTTAGTAGATGTTATCTCTCTAAAAATTGTCTGTTTCATTTATATTTTCCAATTTTGTGGAGTACATGTTTTTGTAGTAAGACCTAATGATTCTCTGAATTTCCTCAGTGTCTGTTGTTATTTCCCCCTTTTTATTTCTGATTTTGTTAATTTGGATATTCTCTTTCTGCCTTTTGATTAGTTTGGATAAGGGTTTGTCAATCTTGTTAATTTTCTCAAAAAACTAGCTCTTTGTTTCATTGATTCTTTGTATTGTTTTCTGTGTTTCTATTTTATTATTTCAGCCCTCTATTTGGTTATTTCCTGTATTATACTCCTCCTCTGTGGGTCTGCTTCTTCTCCTGTTTTCTAGAGCTTTCATGTGTACTGTTACATCTCAAAAGTAAGCTTTCTCCATTTTCTTTATATATGTTCACTTAGTGCTATGAACTTTCCTCCCTCTTAGCCTTGCTTTAAGTGTCCTATAGGTTTGGATATGTTGTGTCTTATTTTTCATAAAGAGAACTACAGACCAATCTTACTCATGAACATTAATGTAAAAATTCTGAATTAAATACTGGCAAACAAAACCAAAAAAAAAACAAAAAAAATCAGCCATCATAATCAAGTAGGCTTCATACCAGAGATGCAGAACTGGTTCAACATATAAAAATCTATCAATATAAATAAAACATCTATCATATAAATAAACTGAAAGAAAAAAATTATATGATTATTTCACTAGATGCTGAAAAAGCATTTGACAAAATTCAACACCCCTTCATAATAAAGGTCTTGGAGCTCCAAAGATTAGATATAGAAGGATGATATCTAAATACAATGAATATCTAAATATAATAAAACAATATACAGCAAGACAATAGCCAACATGAAATTAAATGGAGAGAAACTCAAAGTGACTCCACTAAAATCAGGAACAAGACAAAGCTGTCCAATCTCTCCATATCTCTTCAACATAGTTCTTGAAGTTTTAGCAATAGAAATAAGATAACATAGGGAGATCAAGGGGCCTCAAATGACAAAGGAAGAAGTCAAACTTTTATTATTGGTAGATGATATGATAGTGTACATAAGTGACCCCAAAAACTCTACCAGAGAACTCCTACAGCTGATAAATACCTTCAGTGATGTGGCAGAATACAAGATCAACTCAAAAAGATCAATAGCCAAGCTGGGTGGTGGTGGTGCATGCCCTTAATCCCAGCACTCGGGAGGCAGAGGCAGGCAGATTTCTGTGAGTTCGAGGCCAGCCTGGACTACAAGAGCTAGTTCCAGGACAGGAACCAAAAAGCTA